>NW_021703769.1:2352949-2649351 GCF_005190385.1 Monodon monoceros
CATCTACTACATCCACACCTACACCTACATCCACACCTACACCTACATCTACTACATCCACACCTACACCTATACCTGCACCTACACCTTCACCTATACCTACACTTACATCTACATCCACACCTACATCTACATCCACACCTACATCTACACTTACATCTACTACATCCACCCTTACACCTACATCTACCTCTACACCTACACCTACATCTTCCTCTACACCTACATCTATAGCTACACCTACATTTACATCTACACCTACATCTACATCCACACCTACACCTACATCTACCTCCGTACCTACACCTATATCTACATCTACACCTACATCTACATCTATATCCACATCTACACCTACACCTACATCTACATCTACCTTTACCTCTACATATATATCCACGTCATCTATATACAGAGAGATAGATATCAAAATGTGTAGGTCTTAAAGCTATGGCTTTCTTCAATGAATCCCCATCCAGATGCAGAGCATGCCCAGCACCCAGAAGCCTCTCTGCTCTTGAGGTGACAATTAACTTAGATATTGAAGCAAGGATAGAAAGTGGCCACTGAAGAATGGAAAAGGTGTATGCTTGGTGGAGAATAATGTGAATCTTAAAGTAGTTATGTCACTTGATGAAGACCTTGCAGCTAATTCTAAGGGCAGTGGTGGCTAATTCCCCAGGTGATGTGCTCCGTCACTATGCCACATGGTATCAGCTGGAATTGGGGTAGCTGCTCAAAAGAAAAATACTCTCCTCCCACCCAAAAGCAATGGCTTATAAAAGATCAAAGTTGATATCTTGCAGGCAGAAGCTTGGAGGAAGGCACCTCCAAGGATGTGGTAGAAAACAGTTCCATGGTGTCATCTGGGGTTCTGGGTTCCATCTTTCTGCCCATCAGCTCAGCACATGGATTTCATCTTTCAGATCAGCCGATGGTCCGAGATGACTGCTGGAGTAGCGGCCTTCTGAGCTGTGGTCTGGAAGAAAGAAGAGAGGGAGAAAGAGGTGTCCTTCATCAAATCCCAAATCACGCTTTTGCTTGTGTCTCTTTAGAGAGAACATAGCCAGGTGGCTAGGTGTCTACGTATGGTAATGAACATCAGGACATTTGTCTAAGAAGGAACAGGGGTATATGGTTAAAGAACGCACACCACACATGTCATCTCATTCCACAGGAGGCAATTGTGCCATAGAAATCAGACAAGTCACAGAATTGCAGAACAGGAGACAGCCGTCTGAGTGAGAGTTGATATTTACATAGCAGTGAGGTTGGAGAGGAAAATGCAGTGCCCAAGACATTTCTGGGGTAGATCTGGCAGAATCTGGTTACTAAATAGAGAAATTGAGCAACAGAGAAAGAAGGTGACATGTTTAAGACTGGGAGACTGGGTGGGTGGTGATGCCTTTAATTGAAAGTGAAGTGAGTAGGTTGGAAGTGTCTGCAGGGCATTGAGGTGGCCGTTGAGGATATATTTGTAAATAGTGGACTAGAGTTTAGGAGACAGGCTGCAATGGGAGATGGCAGCTTGGGAATTGACAGTGTATAAATTATTACTAAAACCTTGGGAGTGGGTGAAATCATCCAAGGAGAGACCAGAAGAACATCGTGCTGGCGTCATGGAAGGACCAACAGCAGAGACGTGTGTACAAGACAAGCCTGCAAAACAAGCACAGAGGCAGCAGCGGGGCTGGGGAAAGTGCAGCTGTAAAATTCAAGGGGAAAAGTGTCAGAAACTAACGGCAAGATGTTGGCTTCTAAATAGGATTCTTTCCAAAAGGAGCCAGGGCCAATGGGACCCCATGGATTAGGGGACTAGGGATGGAAAGAACATGATGAAATGGAAACATGCTCTTGTGCCCGAATTCAGGAAGCGCTCAAAAATTATTGGAGACAGAAAAGGACACCATGGCCAGGCCTAGGAAATGGGTTACAACACACTGAATAAGAAAGAAACAAAGAATCCATGGGTGCATACTTATACAAATGAATGAACATTTGAAAAGTTGGGGTACATGGGAAAGCCCTTCTTTACAGAAAAATATCAAAGACTAAATGTAGAGGAATCAAAGAAATAGGAAATCACCACTTTACAGCTACCATAATAACTACTGATTCAGGCAAGAAACATCAATGGATGCTGAAATCACTGGGTGAAAGATTGCTGGCGAAGAGGGTATCCACATGATCAAAGCCTGGTATCATAAATTACTTATTCATTGCTTTGGGCAAAGGATAACTTAATAGGAGAGAAACTGGCGGACACCATCTTAAACAAATGCTCGAATTTAACATGGTGAATAATGGGAAACAGTGATTGCACTTATGCCCTGATGTGATGCCCAGGGAAGGAAACATCTCCTACGAGGTGTTCTGACCAAAAATGATGATATTGAATCAAATCATGAGGAAATAATCAGATCAATACATTTGAGGGCCATTCTGTAAAATAACTACCCCAGACTCATCAAAAGATCAATGCCGTGAAAGACAAAAATAAAAATAAAGCCAAGGGAACTGTTCCAGACTAAAAAGGGATGAAGGGAATTTTGCAACTAAAGGCAATTTGTGATCCTTAACTGACCCTGGATTAAAAAATAAAACGTCTGTAAAAAGGGTTATTGGGATAATTGGAGAAATTTGAATATGGATAGCATTTTAGATAATAAAATGATTTTAGCATTGCATTTCCTGTGTATGATAACAATGTCATAGTTACATGGTTGTTTTTAAAAAATACATGGTGATATATTTGGTAATAAAGTGTCCTGATGGCTATATGATTCCAGTGGTTCAATAAAACAATATATACTGCAAGAATATGGATCAGTGTCTGTGTGTGTGTGCACTTGTCATTGTACTAGTCTTGCACCTATTTTTCAAAATAAAAATTTGGGACAAAAGAAGAGGTAAATGTGTACATTGTGAGATATTGCAGGTATGTGTATGAATCTGTCTGTGTATCTACAAATACAGCACTCCTATGGATATAGGCATTCTGATATTTTGAACCAGTCCTTCAGAAATGAGAGCACACACTCATAAAAATGCACGCGTAAGGACCCTTTCTGCATCAAAAATAAACAAAACAATCCAGAAACAAACCATCCATCAATGATTAAAAAGTGGGACATTTATAATACAGAATTTTATGCAGCTATTACAAAGAATGCCTTCTGGCAGAATGGTGGCTAGATATGACAAATTCCACTGAAACCAACCAAAAATGATGGATTAAAGAAAAAGAAAAAAAGCAAACCTTTAAAATGCATGATGTGCCGTCAAGAAAGTAAATTATACGTGGAGGCCAGCAATTGATTATTACCTGGAACCCAGAGGGGTGATAAGAGCAGGGAAGCTGGCTCTACCTTGAGGGCGTCTGACAACCAAGCACATTTGAGCTTCATTTAGAGCCACTGGGTGAAGGAAGAGAAAGCAAAGCTCGGCATCTGTCCAAGGTGCTAAGTCAACCAAGAGTTCTTTCCACATAAACCTGGGCCCCCAAAGGGCTGCACCCAATATAAGGGGACGTGGAAACAAATCCACCCTCAGGGGCTGCAAGGCCACTGTCCTCTTAAACCTCAAGGCAGATTTGAGAAACAGAAACTCTATCCCGAAATTGATAACTTGAGAATTCAGCGTTGTGGGTGAATTTATATTAATACTGAACCTGTAGAACCTCAAAAGGAGAATGTAGTTTAATGTAGTCCTAGTTGGTAATGTTCTCAAAAACCTGTAGAAGCAAAAGGAAGTAATCTCACCTTCAACACAGAGCACAAGGAATCGCCATAGATAAAGTTCTAAATACATATGAACTCATTCAAAAATTGTAAACTCACAGGGACACCAGGCACTGTGAACAAGGACCAACAAAACAACAGACAGTAAAATAAGCATGTAGAAATTTAGATATTAACATTATCAAGTTATGTTTACTTAGTTTATGGAAATAAATGAAAAGATTGCAAATATGGGGAAAGTGAGAGAATATAAAATGGCCAAACACATTTGGAAAAGAACCAATTACAAATGTGAAAACGTAGAAAGGATCAAAATTAAAACTCAGCAGATGGTTTAGCAGTGGATTACACACAGATGAAAAGCTAATTAGTTTACGGAAATATGTATCTGAAAACATTATCCAAAATGTAGCCCAGATAGACAGAGAAATGGAAAAATATGGGAGGAAGGCTGACGTGAAACATGAACGGTAAAAACACAATATGTATGTATTCAGAGTTCCAAATCAGAGGAAAGAAGTAAAAAGGTGGGGACAGTATGTGAAGATACAATGGATAGAATTTTCCAGAACTGATGGAAGACACCAATTCACAGATTCAGGAAGTGCAATTAATCTTAATCAGGATAAATAAAATTTTAAAGCCCCCCACAATTCTAAACACATTTTGGGGAAACTGCTGAAAACTAAAGACAAGACAAAATCTTCAAGCAACCAGAGAGAAAAGACAGATTGCTCACAAGTTTATGGCAGTTAATAGGCAATTGATCGGCTTGTCAATCCTGACCGTACATATTCCCCTCTACAATTTCCTACAATCTACAAAAAGAATTGTCTTTCACATTTATTCCTTTAAACCACATTGAACTGGTTTTGCATATGATGTGAATTAGAGGTATAACTTATTTTCCTGCAGGAATATCCAATTTCTCAACATCATTTATTGAAAACCCTGTCACTCGTCTATTTCACCTCTTGCTAGGACCCATCCCTCTACTCTGTATTCCTGCCCTACCAATCCCCTCCCCCAACATCCTTTACAATTTTACTTTCTGATCTTTCTGTTTGAAATATATGTCCCTTGCCCCTCTTAAGGCTCCATTATGAAGATTCACCTCAAATATGTCTACTTTATGAATTCCTTGATTCTTTAATAAAATAAATTAATTAATCCTTTAATTCTTCAGACTACACAATGTATAACCCACACACCCTTGTAAGTGGTATCATTGTATCACTTTTTATATCTGTAAAAGCTCTGTATAATCGTATCTTTGGTGCCAGACAGGGCAAGGCTTGAATCATGGCTCTGCCTATTTGTGAGTCTGACAGCCACTAGGAACCTGAGTGAACCAGAAAAACATTATTAAATTTGAAAAAGGTACCACTGTCTTCCCAGGCTCTGGGTTGGAGATCCATATGTCAAGGGAACACATAAACAAGATTTAAGAATACAAGAGATAACAAGTGTTGGTGAGAAAGTGGAGAAAAGGGAACCCTTGTACACTGTTGGTGGGAATGCAAATTGGTTCAGCCACTATGGAAAACAGCATGAAGGTTCCTCAAAAAATTAAAAATAGAACTGCCATATGATCCAGACATCCCACTTCTGGGTATATATCCGAAGGAAATGAAAACAGGATAGCAAAGAGTTACATGCACTCCAATGTTTATTGCAGCATTATTCACAATAGCCAAGATATAGAAACAAACTAAGTGTCCATCAACAGCTGAATGAATAAAAAAGATGTAATACACACACACACACACACACACACACACACACACACACACACACACAGGAATATTATTCAGCCACGAGAAAGAAGGACATCCTGCCATGAGCTGTAACATGGATGAAACTTGAGTGAGAAGTCAGAGGAAGACACACTTATGTGCAGAGTCTGAAAAAGCCAAACTTGTAAAAACAGAAAGCAAAATGGTGGTTACCGGGGATGGGATGTTGCTTAAGGGCACAAAGGAGTGGTAAATAAATCCTAGAGATCTAAGGTACAGCATGGTGAATATAGACAACAACATTGTATTACAATCACCAAACTTTCTAAGAGACTAGATCTCAATCACTCCAGATACTAAACAGATGGTAATTATGGGACCTGATAGAGGTGTTAATTATTGCTACAATGGCAATTATATTACAATTTATGTGATCAAATTAACATGGACACCTTACATTTACACACTGTTATATGTCAAATACGTTTCAATTAAAAAAGAACCAAAAAAATCCCCACAACAGTTAAAGACATGTTAAAGACTTACTAATACTGAATGAAGCTTTCTGCCTGAGTAGTCAAAGGATTGAATAAGCTCATTGTTATTCAACACCCATACCTGTAGCACCAAATAACTCTGGTACTCCTGCCTGTGCAACTGTAGCTGCTTGCTGAAACCACATAGAGTGTTTCTAAAAAATACCCATGCTGAGGTCACTCCCAGGCATTCTGACTTCATTGGTGTGGGGCGGAACCCAGGCACCAGGATATTTTCAGAGCTCCACACTGTGTACAGATTTTCTAAGTCTGTAATTGTGTGTATGTTTGTGATGGTCATCAAAAATAGCTCAGTTTACAAGAGAATTCTCCATGTATTACCTCATTTAAATAGATTCAGCAAGTGTTTCTCTAGCACCTAGTAGAAACACATCTCTGAGTCCCACTACGTGCTCTATAGGAAGAAATGAAGAGAGACTGAACTTATGGATGTTTCGAAACCTGGAAAATTATGTCAGGTGTTATGGCATTTGCTAAACGTATGTGCATTACAGAAATAGGTCACAGTCATCACACACATTTTTCCAGAACCTGTGATCTGTCCTTTGGCTTTACGTTTAATTTTGCTGTGGTAGGAATATGTCATTGTACTAAGTATTCTTCTTATGGTGTGTCAGGGGGCTTTGTGGAGAGGATACACACAGGCCATGAGTCTTCCTTTCTCTTTTAGAGGAGTCTTGTTCAATGGTTAGTAACTGGTGAGTGTTCTGTGGCTTCCTGAAGGCAAATAAGTAGTTCTTCGAAGCTGGGAGCATTTTGGTCGTGTTAGTTTTTTGTTAGTGCAGTCTTTCTCAACTCAACTCACCAGAGTGGCTTTAAAAAATACACTCATACGTGGGCCCCATTCCTGGAGATTTTAATTTAGTTGTGTGGGGGTAGTATTTTCAAAAGCTTCTCATGTCTCTTTTACATTTTTCTATATCTCAATATAATGTTTTGAACATATGGAATATAGTTATAATGATTGTATTAATGTCTTTTTCTGCTAATTCTAACATCAGTTCTGGGTTCGTTTCAATGAGTTATTCTCATTATGGGTAGTGCTTTCCTACCTTTTTGTGTGTCTGGTAATCTTTGGTTACATGTCAGACATTGTGTGGTTTTTTTTACCTTTTTGAAGGCTGCATATTTTCATATTTTATTCTGAAGTGGGTTTTTTTGTTTTTGTTTTCCTGAAATGCAATTAAGTTCGTTGGAGACAGTTTAGTCCTTTGGGGTCTTTTATGACGGTTAAGGTGGCTTGAGAGCTGTTCTCAATCTAGGGCTAATTTTTACTTCTATTGATGCAAAAGCTTCCTGAATACTTTGCTAAATGTCCCATGAATTATGAGTTTCTTCAACTTGGCTGGGGAACAGAGATACTATTCCTGGTCCCGTGTGGACACCTGCCGCTGCTCCCTCCAATCCTTTCAGGTGGTTCTCTCCCCAGCCACACATAGGTCCCTTACCTGTATGCGCTAATCAGTACTCAGCTGAATATTCAGGGGACTCTGTATAAAGCTCCAAGATGCTCTTTCTGTGAATTTCCTCACAGTTTGTTCTAAAGGGAAGCCAAGGCTGATAACATAGCCCTGGCTTAGTGGATCAGAAATGGTCATGCAGAGGTGATTTGCTCTATTCCTTGCCCTGCATCACTGCATTTTCTGTACTTCTTTAACTTTCAATGAACTGAAGATTTATCCGTCAAGCTCTGTTGTCATTATTGAATGACTTTGAGATGGACAAGTGAAACAAATCAACAAACCAAACACCGATTGTGTTATAGAGACTTCTACTAAAACCGTGGCACAAAACGCTCAATAAAAGTCTTCGTCTGAGACTGGGAGATTAGTTTTAGTGAAATTTGACTAATTAAACAAACTAATTACTTTTTAAATTTGTTATGCTGTTATTGTTGCTGAGCCAAATAATAAGCTCTGTTAACACATAAACAAACACATACTGTTTCTTTCATCCCTCTCCAAAATGTTAGATTGCCTTGAAATTGACAAGCAGTTATCACTGTTGTCTGTGGTTCTTGACTGAAAGGAAAATAGTGACATCAGAATGTACAGAAACATGGAATCTCTTCCTGGGTTTTGTATTTCAAAAGTCTAGGTCCCTAGGCAAACAAAAAGACGCAGGGAATAGTCAGTAAATTTGGGAGGGAGCAAAGGACAGACTTTCCTGCCTTCAGGACAAGAAGAGCATCCTTGGGAAGATGGAGAGGTTGGGATGATGGAGAGGTTGTGGTGATGGAGAATTTGGGATGATCTGAGGGAGTCGATCACTAGCTGGCACAGTAGAAATGGGTCCTGTGCCTTGCTTCCTGGACTAAGCACCAGGAAAGGAGGCTGAGCCCAGAGAGGCTTGTTAGCTCCCAGAACAGAGGGAAACAATGCCTTTCTCCTGGGAATAGTTTAGAGAGAACGTGAATACTCTGATGAGTCAAAGAAGGTAGAAGAGCATAGCACAGAGTAGGTCGGATCTGAGCACATGGCTGGAAATACAGAATGTCCCCATGTGATAGATGTGGAAGAGAGGGGCTCTGGGTCAGAAGGGCCTGCGTGAGTGAGGATGTCTCCAGGGTGGTCTAAGTGGGCCACAACAGACAGACATCTCAGTAGTTGGCTGTACAGATGGATGACATTAATGGTCCATAGGGGGCCCTGCCCTCTCTCTGTCTTCTCACTTTGTAAACTTTTAGAACTTAGCTATAGGCACAGGGTAAAGAGATTGTGCAGAGTTAAACAGACAGATTGAATTTCTCCCACTTCAGTAGAATGGAGTCTGGGGATTCGGTTGAGTTTTGGAAAACGAAGAAAATGTCATATATTAATTATGTGTATCAATTAGCTGAGTTGCATGTCTACCACACTCATTGTACCATTTGAAAACTATGCTGTAGGTATATCAGTTGTATCAGTCAGGTATTGCTGTATAACAAACAACTGCAAAATCTCAGTTGTATGTAGAAATAAGCCTTTATTTTTCATGTGTCTGTGCACTGGCTAGGTGGGTTTGCCCATCTTGCCTGGGCTGTGCTTGGCAGTTTTATGCCACTGTCCTAGGCTTAGGACTAGCACATACCCCTCTATTCACATCCCATTAGCCCAAACAAACCACGTGGCCGAATCCGAAACGTAGGTGCATGGTAACAAAGTGTATGTTTAGTAAGAGAAGCTGGAAAGCTACAAAGCAAGGGCATGGATTCTGGAGACGAATTCATCTACCATGGGCGTCCACAGAGAGAGATGTCAGTGCAGACACATCTGGAAAGAAATTCATGGAAAGGGAAGACTAAGACTGGACCTCGAGGAAAGAATAAGGTTTGGCCAGGAGTGGCTCCCTGGGTGAGCGGAGCGGCCTGAGCAAAGCCTTAGCACCAGGCAGGAACAAGGCAAGTTTGAGTGACAGTGAGTTTGGTGGTGGCCATTTTTATCCTAGCAAAACAGTGAGTGAACCTGGGCTCTGTACACCCAATCGCAATCTACGCTTTGCTGTCAGCACAAATGAAAATGACTGTTCGATCTTTAGGTGAATATAATTTTCAAGCACCCATAAGGTAGTATTGGTTAAACAGAAGGAAGGCGTAGTAAATTTCCCAGCAGGAAACAGTGCAGTTATTCTTTTCTACGGAAAATAAATACTAAGTTCTAAGTGGTGTTTTGGACGCATCCATTGAGTTGCTAAATCAGCCAGGCCTCCTCTCCACTGTGTCTTGTATGGGTGATAGACAACTGCTGAATTACTGGAGGTAACTGGTGATTTTGCCATCCACAGCCTCGTTCCACTCATTTAGCATTAGGAAACCTCAATACTTTTGTAAATGACTTAAAATATTTGACATGTATGTCTCAGTCCCTTGAATACATTGGATGCTGTGGAAAGAAGTCTTTGTTAAAAACTCGGCTTTCGAGGAACACTGAGCAGGGGAGCTCCAATAACAGAAAAAAAAAAAAGGTGCATGAACGAACCAGTGCAGAAAATCCTCAGTGCCAGCTCCCCTGTCCTGTCGCACGAAATTCAGCATCACACACCTGGATGTATTCTTGGAGGTTAATGAAATAATGGGAAGGCTGCCACCTCCTAAACCCCTTTCAGAGAGAAAACCTTTCAAACACTGAGATATGTGATACCATGATTTCCACTAAGGATTCCAGTGGAAAGCCAGTGAAATGCATCACAGATGTGGTGAGGATAATTATAGATATTACTGGCCCTGCAAAACGGTTCCATTCCAAAGGAGGCATCGCTTTCTGCCAGCAGTTTAAAGATTTGAGAAGTGAAGCGGCACCCCGAGAAGCAGAGTTAACGGGAGCTAGAAAGAGATGCATTTAGAATTTAGACACTGAGATCCCCGATGTGCCCCAGAAGAATTTCAGAGAATGAGAAATCAGTCCGAATAAAAGGAAGACCCAGTGGTGAACAGAGTGCCTTCCTCTGTGATCCTGCCAAAGACCACAACGGCTGCCCCCCAACCTGGTTTCCTACGCTTTGTGGGTAAATCTGAGTGCGGTGGAGGAGGCAAAGGGAAGCCTCTCAGTGTTTCATAAAGGCATGGGCGCCCTCACTCCATCCTGCGGGTTGTAGCCATAGTTCCAGGAGCCTCAGGTTCTCAGGATTTTTCTCGGTGACCGGAAGGAAGGGAGGATAAGCTCTCCCAAGGAGCCCCAAATTGTGCGTTCGGCTCTAAGTTACTTGCTGCTTCTTATCTGATTTATACTAAAAATCGAACTCAGACTGGTTTAAACAATAAAGGGAAAGTATTGGCTCATATAACTGAGAAGTCTGAGTGAGGGGCTGACTTATAGTAGATCTGTTTGTACTTCATATTGGGTCTCATCGTGGACACATGCATGTCGGGCTACTTTACCACGAGTGACAATAAGTTTCGTTGTTGGCTTAAAGAGGGGGCTGCCAGATGCCTCCACTGTGGAGTTATACTTTCTCCCATTAACCAGCAAGTAATCTGTGGGGTTACAACGCGGCACCAACACTTCTCCAACCCCCATCGATCTTTCATAGAAGGCTTTGCAAACTTTATACTAACTTGCCCCATTTTGAGTATCCGTAAGGACCCATGGTTTTTCACTGAACTGACTTAGTTCTGGTTGTTTATAATGATCCTTTTCTTGGTGATGGTCCCATTGTCACAGTGTGTCCATTGGGAGCTTGTCGGGTTAGCTTCCTTTGTCCTTTTCATACTATTCCCAAACATTTTGGAAAGAATTCTTGCCCTCGGGCAACAGGATGCTCTAGGACCATCTTGACTTTATTCTTCTGCTGAATGTCAGATCAGTTGCTCTCTGAGGATCTCTGATTCCTCTTATGGAAGACTAGTATTCAAGATCAAAACCAGGGATGGATCGGAGTGTCCTGCATAAACCCCAGGGGGAAGGTACTTATTGTTGAGTTCACAATTTAATAATCACAGCACTAACTCTATCAAACGCTTTTTATTCTAATCTTTAAAAAAAGGAATTTTTGCCTTTAAAATATTTACCTGTGTTTCACTATAATTGCAATGGTAATTCTGACCTGTGCTGTTGACCACCATGCTGTGGGCTCCTAGTTGACCTGCGACCCCCTTCTTGACCCAAAGCTCACTCTTTTTTTATTCTGGAAGCCATTTGGTGCCAGGCCTGGAGCTGTGTCCTGGGCATAAGTGCTGAACCAGGCAGACACAGGTGTTGGACCTTGAGCTTTGATGATTCAGAGGAGGACACACATAGAACTGCTTGTGCTGAACCGTGAGTACCATGCAAGTGCAGCGTGGCTGGACTCCAGGCTCAAAGCAGAAACTGTGAGGTCAGGAAATGTGGCCATTTCTTCCATCTCTCAAGGGTGCATCACCTTTCCTTTCTGCTCTGTCTCCTCTTTCTCTCTTTGCCCATCCCTGTGCCCCATCCCCATATCTCTCTGGCTATTAAGCATCCTATACAAGCACTGTTTTCTGACCCCTGGTCCCGTCATCTGTGGTGGGAGTGAGATTCAGTGTTGTGTGGGTGGACTTTCAGGGTTGAGTGGGGGCAGGTTCTCCGAGACAGGACTGTGGCGCAGGAGCTGGTGGGCTGGTACCTCCAAAATAACCCTGCCGGGGACACTGGGGTCTGCAATCCAGGTGCTCAGGAAGACTGTGAACACTTTCTCATTTGTGCGCCCCTGGTACTCACTTTCCACCCCATTCTCACACTCCAGTCTTGACTCTGTTAGGACTCGTGCCCTGGCTGCTCACTGTGAACTCTTCCTTTCAGAGGATGCTGCTCCCCTATGAGGATGCTCTAGAAGTTGCAGCCCCAGGGGGAAACCCTAGGAGTTGTTAACACTCATGTGAGATTATGGAACTTCTGTCCCTCGACAGCTTCAGGAGGCCGATGGCTACCTCCTAGACATTTTTGGTGATGGATTAAATATGCACGTGAGTATGAAGTTATGGGAGATTCCATGTAACTGATTGACACATGCTCCCAGAATTTGAAAAGGTGATCTTTGAACATCTGAGACTGGTCAATTTCTCCTTGAAACACAGATCTTGCAGTTAATGGACTCATATCAAAATGTTAGGATGTTATATTGAGATACTTAATTTTAAACTAGTTTAATTTAAAAATAAACATTTCTTATACTATATACTAGGACTACAGTAAAGCAAAACAGAGCTCCCCCCTGCCAAGCGTATAGAACATAACCTCCCCAAGCTAAGAGAACCAAACAACACAGAACCACAATAAAAGGAGGGAAAAAAGTCAAGCAATAAATATGCCAGTCAATGGATGGTGTGACAGAGATTGAATAACCACAGCTGCACAGAGGAAAAAACAAGATATTTGTCAGGAACAATTACCCTTCAAGCAACTTGATTCTGGAGGATTTGCTCAAAAGAGAGTCAATCAGAAATAAAACAGCTGTTTTAATGGGAGGTGGGGGAGAGGACGTCGCTGCCTCCTGGAATAGCTTGTATTGCCGGGAGAGGACCGGAGAGGGGCAGAATGATCTGGGTCAGCAAGTGCTGCAGACACGGGGGGCGCAGCTCATTGCGGGGACCCCAGACATCCTGACCCCCGGAAGGACTTCCCTCTCCATCCTTCTGATGAAATAATAGACTCAGGGAAATTAGTTTTCCTAAAGGTATATAAGTCCAAGTGTGCATGTTTAAAGCTCTTCCCTGGGTACCCTTGAATCCCATTCGCATGCCTCTCTCAGGAACGGGATCCCAGGTAGTTTGAACTTCTAGGGCACTTCTCTTTAATTTGGTAATGGAAGGTTAATTCCCATTGAATGCTTACTACGTAGGTTCAAGGTGAACTGTTAATTTTACTTCCGCTTCATTCCAGGAGGACCTGAATGCTTGATTGGACACCCAGGCACCCAGTGGCACTGCGGAGACTAGAGCTGTTTTTTATTGAGAGCCTACTATGTGCTGGGTACTTTGTTAACCTCATTTTATCTTCAACCCCAAGAGGTAACTGTTACAGGGGTGAGGAGATCGGGGCTCAGAAAGTTTACAGAACTTGTTAAGATTCAAAGCAAATCAGTGGGAGCATTGAGGGATGGAGATGGGCTAATTCCAGCCATATTCCTAACTCCCAGGTTCCCCGGCTGGCTGAACCCTTGCCCTGAAGGGTACGAAGCAGGTGAATGTTTGCTCACACCAATGTCAGTGTCTCCAAATTGTGCCCGCTGCCCCCTCTGTTAGTTACCTTGCTCAGCTTGCAAAGATGCAGCCCAGTTTTCTCTCCACATCAAAACGGTCTATGCCAGCTCTTCCGGAGAACTGAACCGCCTTATCTCATGTTGCGTATGACTGCAACAGCTTGACAGTCTGTGCTGCAGACAGGCCTGTTTCCTCAAGCACATGAATTCCCAGCCGCCGCGTTAGAATTTTTTTCAGCATCGCGCTGGAACTGGCGTTATAAAGGTGGGAATGGGCAATGTGATTTGTACGCACCGCTGTTTAAAATCCTGCTCCGTGCATTTGATCCACAGTGGGATTCTGCTTCCTTGCAGAAGATGCCGTACACAGGGCTACATGATGGAACTTCCGTAAAATTTCCTTACTTGATAAATTATGTTTCTTTAGATCGCGCCCTTGCCAAATTTCTTTATTAATTGTGTGCAGATCTCTTTTCAAGCCACAGGGTAATTATAGCTATCTAGGATTTATCGCCATTGTCTCAACGATGCACTATCATTGTCTCTTGGGTTTTGCCTCAAGCATAAGGAAGCTAAACAATGAATTTCAAAATGTTGGCAAGAAACACCCATCCAAGAACACATGATACAAAAATGTCTGTCTTCAGTCCTCCACCTGGCACTCATATTCCTTTCCACAGCCTGTTAGAAGGAGCTGCTTGTTGTTTCCAAAGCCAGGCCAACAATGATGAAAGTTTAGAAACGGCCCATCCCACCCCTCTCTCTGGGTCTGTCTCCAGGGTCTCACAGTAGACCTGAGTCCATTGATAAACCTCCCGAGGACCGCTGGACCAGCCGGTTCTTCTGCAAAATACAGAAGGAAGGGTTGATGACGTTTGTCGGGAAACAAATTTCCCTTCCCACAACCTGAACACGCAGGTTAATTTTCCAAAATGAGTAGCCCTGGGCAGGATGGACCCCTGGTGGTGCTGAATTCTGGAGAATGCTGGCTTATCTTGGTTACCTTCCAAGGAGTTAATTACCAGAAGGTCACCATGGAAACACATTCTTAACTCGTGAGCAGAACCCATGTTGGCTGGTTACGAGACCATAACTCATGGGAAGGCAGGTGCATATTCTGTCTCATATCAAAGCTGTGGAGTTTCATTGTAATAAGGCTGCCTGCGGGAGACCTGTGGTCCCGTGTGTGAGAGAAAAGTCCCAGGACTCAGAGGATGACACGCGTGGTCAGCAAAGATGGGCCTTTTCTCGTCTGCAGTTCCCTCTTCCCTTTTATCTTTCCCTTTCCTTTGGACCTGGGCTCTCTCTCTCTCTTCTATTCAAACACAAATATTTATTGAGTCTCTGTACTGTGCCAGGCTCTGTTCTGGGTGTTGGGGAAACAGATGGTAAGAGAGATGGATGCGGGGCTTCCCTGGTGGCGCAGTGGTTGGGAGTCCGCCTGCCGATGCAAGGGACACACGTTCGTGCCCCGGTCTGGGAGGATCCCACGTGCTGTGGAGCGGCTGGGCCCGTGAGCCACGGCCGCTGAGCCTGCGTGTCCGGAGCCTGTGATCCGCAATGGGAGAGGCCACAGCAGTGAGAGGCCAACAAAAAAAAAAAGGGAGAAATGGATGGAACCAAAGGTCCCTTCCAGAGCTGGGACCACAGTGACAGCCACAGGCAGCAGACAAGTGAACCAGCCAACGAAATCATGGGTGTGGACGCCCAGAGAAAGCTGGGGTGTACATGCAGGATGTGAGTGAGGGAAAGTCAGTGTGTGTGTGTGTGTGTGTGTGTGTGTGTGTGTGTGTGTGTAGCCCGAATCCACATGTGCATGACTGTAAGTCTGTGCGTGTGGAAGTGTGTGTGAAGGAGCAGGTGTGAGTTTGTATGTGAATGCATGTCTGGGGAAAGTTTCTGGTCAAAGTGTCCCAGGCAGAAAAAGTTGGATCTTGTAAGGAATAAAAGAGGCCAAGTGTGTCTGGAGGGCCGTGATCCAGGACAAGGGACAGCCCCCGGGGAGGGCCGTGATGGAGGGTGGGAGGGCTGGACACACCCATGGAGATACAGAGGAAGAGCTGGGGCTCTTGTTGAAATGCGGTAGCTTTGGGACGGGGCCTGAGGCCCTGCGTTTCTAACACCCTCTCAGGCAATGCCCAGCCTGCTGGTCCGTGGACCACACTCTGAGAAGCAAGGCATCTACCTTCCCATGCATACGTTTCCAGCCTTCCATAGTGCCCACGATCATGGCCTTTCTGCATCTGGGCTACCTGGGTTCCGATAGCAGAAAGTGTCTGAGGGTCTCTGGTGGGAGTTCCCCGTTCCCGCAAAGGCTAACTTTTGTGAGGATGGGAGACTTCTGCCCGATCTCCTCTCCTTTGTTTCCCTGGCCTGCTGGATACCCGAAGTGGTAAATGGGAAATGCCCAGCCCACTCTACTGTGCTGAGTCCAGTTTTTGTATGCTTTTAAAGGTTTTATTTCGGAATAATTTTAGGTTTGTGGAAGAGTTGTAAAGATAGTCCAGAGAGTTCCCCCCCTCACATCTGTCACCCAGCTTCCCCTAATGGAGACCTCTTATAAAACCACAGGATGTTTATCAAAACGAAGAAATAAGCACTGTCAACGCCATACTGCTAACTCAACTCCAGATGTTACACAGTTTCCCCTGTTCCGGGGTCAGATCCAGGACCAAGCGTGGTGTTTAGTCTCCCTGTCCCTGCGTCCCCTCCAATCTGTGACAACCTCTCAATCTTTCTTTGTCTCTCTTGACCACTAAGCGTTTGAAGAGTGGTAGTCATGGGACAGTCTGGGACCTGGGACCCTTTGCTGCAATGCTTGCACCTGGACAAATGTCTCATTGAGCAACAAAATACAAAGAAACCATAAAGAACTAAAAATAACTGCATGCATGTGCAGTTGGGGCAAATTCTGGATGAGAAGAGAAGATACAAAAAGATGGAAAAACCCAACTGCTACTTCTGAAGAGCAGAGCGGGGTCGGGAGGAAAAATAGCGTATTGCTCATGCCCCCAGCACTCAACACCACCAAAGGGGCGGGCAGACCACCCAAGCCCCACCTCTGGCCCGAGCCCTGGACCCACCGCTACACTCACCCCATATAAGGAACCGGCTCGACTCCCCTGGGAAGCTAGCAAGGGAAGATGTTACTTGTTTCCACTCCCCCCCTGCTGCAGCAGGAGCCCCGATAGAGCCTTGCCTGAATTTCTTGTCTGGCCTCTAATCAATTTCTATCGATTGCGGAAGGCCAAGAACCCTGGCCGGTATCAGTTAGGCATTTCCTAGAATGTTCCTCGATTTTGGTTTGTCTGATGTTTTCTCATGTTCACATCCAGGTTACGGATTTGGGAGAAGGAGACCCCAGAGGTGGGTCACCTCACACCACACAGGTGTACTTGCTTGTGGATGATTTGTTATGGATGATGGAAACCTTGATCACTTGGATAAGGTGGTCTCCCAGACTTCTCCTCTGTGAAATTACTATCTTTCCCTTTCCATGCTCTCTTCATTAGAAGTGAATTGCTAAAACCAGCCCATCCTCAAGGGAAAGAATCAAGCTCCATCTCCTGGAGGGAGGAATATTAAAGAAAGTGTGGACATATGTTAAACCCACTCCAAGAATTAATAAACACTTTGGGGAGAGAGACTTTGTGGCCATGTAAATGCCCTATTTATCTGTATGACCTCTTGTAGTTAATTCCTCCCCCAGCCCCAAATTTCAGCAATCACTTGTCTCTTTTCCACCCTATGGTTTTGCTTTTCCAAAATGTTGTTTAAAAGGCACACTGCTATATATAAAATAGATAACCAATAAGGACCTACTGTGTAGCACAGGGAACTCTGTAATGACCTATATGGGAAAAGAATCTAAAAAAGAGTGGACATATGTATATGTGTAACTGATTCACTTTGCTGTACAGCAGAAATTAACACATTTTAAATCAACTCGACTCCAATACAAATTAAAAACAAAAAGTGTTGTGTAAATGGAATCACACAGTGCGTTGCCTCTTGGCTTTGGCTATTTCCATTTAGCAAAATGCATTTGAATTATCCATATTGTTGTGTGAATTGATCACGTATTCCTTTCTATTGCTGGGTATTATTCCATTTTACAGGTATACCACTGTTTGATAATCCATTCACCTGTTAACGAGTATGTGAATTGTTTCCAGTTTGGGGCAATTAAGAATAAAGCTTCCAAATAGACTCAGAGACGTAGAGAACAGACTTATGGTTGCCATGGGGGAGGGGAGTTTCACTGCGGTTTAGCGTACATTTCCCCAATAGTGAATGATGTTGAGCCTCTATTCCTATGCTTGCTTGCCATCCATGTATCATCTGGTGAGGTGTCTATTCAGATCTTTGCCCGTTTTTAACTGGGTTGTCGAGTTTAAGAGGTTTTTATATGTACTATATATGTCTTTTATTAGGTATGTGATTTGAAAATATTTTTCCAAGTCTGTAGCTTGTCTTTTCATTCTCTTGACAGTGTATTTCACAAAGTAAAAGTTTTTATTTTTAAAAAGTCCAATTTACCATTTTTTTTTTCCTTTTAAGGATCAAGTTTTTGGTGTTACAGCTACAAACTTATTTCCAAAGCCAGGTCAGGTAGATTTTCTCCCTAGAAAATCTCTAGAGGATGTTTTCTTCTAGAATTTTAATACTTTATGTCTTACTTCTAGAGATTTAAAATATAAGAATATGTATTTGTTTCTTCTCCTCCTCCTTCTTGGTAATATCTTTGTCTGGTATTGGTATTAAGATAAAGCTTACCTTATAAAATAATTTGAGTAGTGTTCTCTCTTTTTTAACTAAAAATCATGTTTATTTGTTTAAAAGGAAATAATACATAAACCTAACAAATTGATAAATATATGTGATTAAGAATTAAAATGGAGATTATGTTATTCATTATAGGAAGGACACGTGGTTCCAAATATACCACCCCAAGAAGTTAGAAACAGCAGTAGTGTTCTCTTTTTAAAAAACGATTTTTGGAACATATTATCTCGATTTGGTAATATTTCTTTTTTAAATGTTCGATTGAATATGCCAGTGAAACTGTCTGGATCAGGAGGTTTCTTTTTTGAAAGATTTTTCACTACTAATTTAATTTCTTTAATATACGTAGGTCTATTCAGGTTATCTATTTCTTCCTGAGTAAGTTTTGGTATTTTTTATGTCTTTCAAGGGATTGGTATATCTCATCTAAGTTGAATTTATAACATAACATTATTTGTAAATTTTCTTCTTTTTCTTGGTATCTAGGGGATCAGTAATGATCACCTCTCTTTCATTCTTGGTACTGATAATTTGTGATTCATTCTTTTTTTCTTGCTCTACCTGGATAGTGGTTTGTAAATTTTACTGAACTTTCTAAGGGTCAGCTTTTAATTTCTCTGATTTTCTCTATTGTTTTTCTATTTTCAATTGTATTTATTTCTGCCCTAAATTATAGTGTTTACTTCCTTCTGCTTCCTTAAGGAATATTTGACATTCCTCCTCTAATTCCTCAAAGTGGAAGCTTAGGTTATTGATTTAAAAATTTTTTTTACTAGTATAAGCATGTCATAATATAAACTGTCCTCCAAGTACTGCTTAAACTGCATCCCACACATTTTGATGGTATATTTTTATCATCATTCAGTTCAAAATTATTTTAATTTCCCCAGAGAAGTCCTTTTTTTATCCATGTCTTTTTGAGAAGTATGTTATTTAATTTCCAAATATTTAGAGATTTTTCCAGATGTATTTCTGTTATGGATTTTTATAGTTTAATTGAATCTTTGAGTATATACTTTATAGTACTTCTATTCTTTTAAATTTATTAAGGTTTCTTTTATGGTGTGGAACATAGTCTCTCCTGGTGAATTTACACTCACACTTTAGAAGAAAGTGCCTATTTTGCTGTTGCTGTGTGGCCTGTTCTATAAATATCAATTAGGTCAAAATCATGATGGTATTGTTTAGGTTAGCCATATCCTAATGATCCTTGCCTACTTTTTATGTCAGTTACTGAAAGAAAAGTGTTGAAGTCTCCAGCTGTAATTATTTTTGTCTCTTTTCAGATTGATTAGTTTTTTTGCTTCAAGTATTTTGAAGCTGTGATGTTAGCTGCATGTACATTTTAGAGCATTATCTCCTCCTGGATAATTGACTTTTTTATCCTTATGTAACACCCCTCTTTAGCTCTGATAAAATTCCTGTTCTAAATTCTGCCTCTGCTTTGTATGAAATAACGTAGTCATGTCAGCTTCCTGTCGTTTTGTGTTTGCGTGTATATCACTCTCTATCTTTCTACTGTTATTGCATCTATGTATTTACATTTCAAATGGATTTCTTCTGTACAGCATATGGTTGAGTCTTCCATTTTCTTAATCCAACCCGACAATCTCTGTCTTTCAACTGTCTTTTATTTAGACCATTCACGTTTAAAATGATTATTGATAACATTGGGTGAAAAGGTACCACTTTGCTGTGTTCTGTTTGTTTTACTTTTTAAAAATATTTCTCCTCTCTGCCTTCTCTAGGTTTAACTAACCTTTTTATGGTTACGTTTTATTTCTTCTATTGCATATTTATACTTCTTAATTCTTTTAATATTTGCCCTAGTATTTACAATATACTCTTTAAAAATCTAAGTTCACCTTCATGCTACCACTTCATATGCAGTGTGAGGGACTTATAGAAATATGTTCCTAATTCCTCCCTCCCATCCTTTGTGCCATCTTTGTCATAGATTTCATTTTTACATACAAACATGTGATACTTGGTGTGTTTGTGAGATGGTGCAAACCCTTCCCAATGCCTGTAGTCACTACGCACTTTACGTGCTCATGCTCACCCATGCTCGGCCCTTATCAATTACTTAACAGTTTAAAGCTGAATTTTATTTTAGTATATATGTTATCAGGTGACATCTGCTCTGCGTAACAAACGTGTGGATCTTCTTCTTCTCTGCCAGCATCTGTCTCTCCCCAGGTCTTGTTTATTTTTAATTTATTTTATTTTTGGCTGCATTGGGTCTTCGTTGCTGTGTGTGGACTTCCTCTAGTTACGGAAAGCTGGGGCTACTCTTCATTGCAGTGCGTGGGCTTCTCATTGCAGTGGCTTCTCCTGTTGCAGAGCTTGGGCTCTAGGCACGCGGGCTTCAGTAGCTGTGGCATGTGGGCTCAGCAGTTGTGGCTCACGGGCCCTAGAGCGCAGCCTCAGTAGTTGTGGTGCGTGGGCCTAGCTGCTCTGCTACATGTGGGATCTACCTGGACCAGGGCTTGAACCCATGTCCCCTGCATTGGCAGGCAGACTCCCAACCACTGCACCACAGGGAAGCCCCCTCTCCATAGGTTTTGATTTTTTTTGTTTACTCTGCAACCTACGTTCTTCGGTGGGTTCAACAAGTCAGTGGCTTGCAGATTGTCCTTTACTTGTTCTGAAGATGGAAACAGTAATCCTTCCAGGTCTCTCCATCGTTGAAGTAAAATCTGAAGTCTTTGACTCTACTTTGCTTGAATTGTATTTCACTCTCTCTCAGTGAACAAAAATTCCATTACAGAAACTTGATCTTATCTGGCTATCTGGCTGGTGCATCTTCTAAGAAACTGTTGGAGTACCTGCCAAGGCTCGTGAATACCTACCAGTTGTATCTCACACTAGAAATCTGCAAGATGTTATCTCACCTTTTCATTACTTTCAAGATCTCTTTCTTTTAACCTCCACAAAAGAATTCTCGAGAATTCTTCAGGGTGCCCTTAGAAAGGCAATAAAGCCTTGAATCATGCAGATCTGGGTTCAAATTCATGTTCTACCACTTTTAGTTGAAGGACAAAGTTAATTTTCTTAATCTCTCTAGGTCTTCTTTGATGGGGTGATATGTGTGATTATGCATTATTCCTTTAACATAAGTGACAACCTAGGCAGCCATCCTTTGGTTTTGTCTTGTAGGGTTGCTTCTATTAAACGATCAGTGTTTGAGTAACTCAATAAAAGTATCGAGTCCATTTTTTTAGGAAAGATTCTTAGGTAGACACGCATGAAGACATCCATGAAAGCAATAATCCTTTCTTATTTCAGAATAGCTGCATCTTCATCCCCTGTGGCCCTTTCCCAGGGACAGAACCATTTCTTGGACAGTGTCCCCCCACTGAAGCCAACGTCTTTGCCACCCACCCCAAAACTGAAGCTCAACATCTAGGGGCCGTTCCTAATTACTTCTTTCTCCTTAACTCTCATATTCAGTCCATGTCCAAACCTTATCTTCCTGACTCTCTCCTACATTTCCTGGCCTCCCTTCCAAAACGTCCATCATCCTTCCATCAGAACTGTGCAACTGCCCGTGAATTTGCTCCCCTGCAGCTGTCCTCTGCTCCTCTGCCGAGGGTTCTTTCTAAAATGGACTCACGGCTCCACTCCAAGCCTTTGTTGATTTCCATCCCTTGACTTTCCTATCACTGTCCCTGGTGGGTCCCCTTGATGCGTCCTGTGGCATCTGCCCTTCCACATCACGCCTCTGTTCCCTGATTTTAAGTTCTGCTTTGTTCACTACAACTAGCTGAGAATTTACCACCTGCTTATAGTAGGCACTCAATAAATATTGGTCATATAAATGAATGAATGAGTGATAATAGGAGTCTTATATTGCAGAAAAGGGGATCCAGCTTTAGAAAGAAGTAATACGAACTTTCATAGTCAACACTGCTGTAGCCCTTATGCGCTCACTACTGCTTCTAATTAAGTAATTTAACACACGCCAGCCTGCAAGACAGGTGCTATTATCTTTGCTTTACAGATGAGAAAATTGATATCTACAGATACTCACTAATTTACAAAAGTCATAAAGTAAGTTGTGTGTCCATTTACAGAAATCCATAAAACTGACTCAAAATGATGTTTCGATTTTATATTATTGATACAAATGGGGACAACTAACTTTTAAAAAATTTTAAAAATTAGTACTAATATAACAGTAACTTAAGTCAATTCTACCCTGAAGCATTTATATTTAACTAAATGCATGAGAGGGCCTGAAGATCATTCTGGTAACCCTCGCATGCTTCAGCCCAGTGCACGGACCCATGGCTGTAACCGATGTCTTCTGAAATAAGAGTGTCTGGTCTCTACCCCAGCAGGGTCCTAATTCTTAGAGGGGAGTTTCTTTCCTGAGAACTGTGATGAGTCCCAACACAGGTTGGAATTCGTTTGGGCGGGAAGGAGCCCTGGGCGGTCTGGTCCTCGCGCATGATGGCTGTGACCCCTCTCACGCCCTCTGAGTGTCACCTTACTGCAGAGCATCCTGATCAGTAAGCTGCGTGGTGCGTTGGGAGCTGGGATGTGGCCCCCAACAGAGGTGCGTCTCGTAAACTTCACCCGAGGGGAGCCGTGTCTGTTAAGCCTTCCCCAGAGCTTATGTGGCATCTGCTCAAAATTTGGTCTTTCAAAAATGCAGAGTTTGCTGTTAGTCTAAGAGAAGAGCTGATACTGCTTAGAAAAGGTGCCCTCAGGCCATTGTTCAAAACACAGTTGCAACCTCACATCTGCAAAATAGCCTTTCTTTTGTTTTTTAATGGTATAAAGGGCTGGCTAGGTGCCCTCAGAAACATTAGTAAAACAACCTCATGGAATAGTATGTTTGTAAGATACATGATTATCATTTGAAAGAAAAAATACAGCAAAGGACTTTGATCACTGGAACAGACGTCTGGGGTCATTGAGTCACACCTGCACGTTTATTGAGGGGAGACAGAGGCTGTGAGCGTTGGGGTGGTCGACCCCGGAATCTAGGGTGCCTGGCTGGTGGAGCTGCACCTTTGAACTTGACTGCACACTCTCACCTGGAGGTCCTACAGTCATTCCATAGGTGGGGACAGGTGCCCGGGGTTGTGCAGATAAAGGCCTGAGTGGGTTGTAATGCACACCTTGGATCAAGTCCCACGTTGGTGATGACAGGGACCTTCACTGGGTCAAGGCTGAGATGGATTCAAATTTTCAATCCCAAACACACTCTATTATCTATAAAATAATTTTTAAAACATATAAAAGTAACACATGCTGGAAAACTATTCCAAAACTCAAGTAAAAATTCAAAGTCTCAATTGTACCTTGTGGAGGTAAGTGTGTAAGAATTTGATGTGAATTGTCCTACATGATGAGGATACAAACACATACACGCCCTAATCTGTTTATGCACAAATTTTTGCGGTGGTTTATGCGTATATGAACAAATATACATAAATGTGTGTATATCTGCATAGAGATGTGGCAACCACCTTGGAAGGCAGTTAGGCTGTTTCTTAAAAAGTTAAACCTTATACAAATATAAAATCATCTTATCGTATGCTTGAAACTGATATAATGTCGTATGTCAATTATACCTCATTAAAGAAACATTAAACCTACACCTAGCATATGATCTAGACATTCCATTCCTAGGTATTTATAGAAAAGGAAGCACGTGTCTGTGCAAGAACACATACAAGACTGTTCGTAGCTATTTCATTTGTATTAACCCCCCAATAAAACGATCCAAATGTCCATCAACAGAAGAACTGATAAACTGCAAGGCATCCGTGCAATGGAAACTTCTTGGCGATAAAAACGGGATGAGCCTATGGTCCCAGCAGCAACATGGATGGATTTGAAAGCAATTAGGCGAGTGAAAGAAGCCTGACAGAGCCGAATATGCCCTGTGTGCTTCCACTTACATAAACATCTGGAAAATGGAAATTAATCTAAAGTGACGGAGAGCAGGTCAGTGGCTGCCTGGGCAGGGAAGCAGGAGTGGGAGAGGGAGGCGTGAGGAAGGGCGGGAGGCAGACTAAGATGGGGATGTGGTCCAAAATATAAATAGATTGGGGATGGTTTCATGAGTGTGCCCTATGTCAAAATGTATCCAATTACACAATTTAGATATGTGCAGTTTATTAAATGTCAATTATACCTTAACAGAACTGATTGCTAAAACATCCTGGGAGAGCATCTTTTCCCCATTATATTTCGATCTGCAGCCCTGTATTAGCTGCACAGATCATGCCATTATATGGGCACCCTCAAATTAAACAGACCACTCTTGGTAAGTGTTTAGGTGGTTTCCAGGTTTCTACTATTATTCATGATGATTATCCATATACGTGTGTCTTTGTTCGTCTAGGCTATTATTTCTGTAGATAGATTTGGAAATGGAATTGGGTCAAAGGGGGTGCACATTTTAATATCTAAGTGATAGGGTCCAAGTGCCCTGCGAAGTAAAAAAAAAGAAAGAAAGAAAGAAACAAAGAACAATGTAAAGATGTTCCACAGATTTACTCTCTCATCACCATCAACAGTGTGAGAGCTCCTTCCCCACAACCCTCAGCAGCGTCACACTCAGATAACAAGGCTGACAACTCTGCTATTTCCCTTAAGATAATAGGGTGGCTGACCCTACCATCTTGAGGGCAGTGGCATAGTTGGGGCACATTGCCACGGGGACAGGTCCCAGGGGGACCCATGAATAGAAGGGGAGGGTGGCAAGATCATGCCTTTAAAAAGTAGCTCAATTTGTAACGGGACAAGCAGGAATGACCACTGTCAAGACGAGTTCTGCTTTCAGACAACTGCTCACGCCGTTGGGCAGGTGCCCCGCCACTGCTCCACCGTCGCACACACAGGGCTCCCTGTGCCCAGCGTCAGAGGTGATGGTGGATGGAGACCCTCAGCTGTCCCTGCAGAAAGGGGTGTTCCTCCACAGCCCCAGTGCCCAGAAGCTGGCTCTCGGCTGGGGGGCTGCTTCATTAGTGTTGTGCATGATTCTGCGGCTCATACTTGACCTCTGACTCAAACTTCTGAGACGCAAATTTGCATAAGCAGCTGTGCTTCCAGCCTTGCTATTTGCCTCCGTTTGGATTATATAGCTCATCAGCAAAGAGGCTGCTCTTCCTCGTCTATAACCAAGACCCTCTCTCTCTGTCTCTGTCTCTCTCTTCGACATGAGCACCCCCGCGCCCCCAAACAAACACAGAACGAAGTCAAAGTCTGGAGAGCTTTGCAAGCCCAGGATCCTCTCCTTCCACCTCCCACAAGCCCCTTCGGTCGGCTCTTCAGGGCAGATGGGGGATCTGGTTCCCAGGCTCCCAGAGGCCCCAGGATCTGGAGTCTGATTCCCAAGCCTGTTTCACAGGATGTAAACGTTTGGGTTTCTATTCGAAGAGATGTGTCTCCTTAGCTACCAGAAGAAGGCAGGACCAGCAAGAGAGGTTGGAACTTGAAATATAAGAGTCAGGCTAAGCGGATGCGTTTCCTGGGCTCTGGTTCAAGGTAAAAGGAACTTGAGATTCGAGGTTTCTCATGTGTTTTGACCCCGGTCTACATTTGCACATTTTACCATTATTCTTATTTTGAGGAGATCATTTTCATCCAGATATTCTAGAACGTTGCTTATGTTTTAAACGGAAGTTTTTAGAGCTGCGGGGATGTCTTCCATGACATATCTGAATTAGGTGTGTGGGCTTTTCATTAGGTAGCTGGGGAGCATTTCCAAATACTCTAAAGACCTCCGGGAAGAAAATAGCTCGTGAGCACTTAGAAATGAGACTTAATCTAGCTTCTTCTAGCAGGTTCTGGTAGCTGGAGGCGGAAACCATCTTCCACTGGAGGAAGGAATCAAGACAGAGGTGATGAATAAGCACGGAGCCGGGCGGCGGGCCGGGCTTCCTCTGAAGAGGACGGGCAAGGCCTCTGTTCCCCTGAACATCACTGCAGGGAAACCAGCACGTCACTGCAGGTGGAGGGGTCAGTGCTGTGAAGAATGTGACACAGGGCGGGTGCAGGGTAAGGACCCAGCTGGGCAAAAGGGATGGAGATCTCGCAGCTCCTTGATCTTCTCGCATGAACCCCACAGTCCCCGGGGTGCTCCAGGCTGCTCCTGGGGCCCGGGACAGTTGACTGTGCTCACCACCTCTTCTGCCCTCCATGCTTGGGACACCACATCCCTGACCACCCTTGACTGCAAAGAGAGAGTTTACACCATGGAAATCAGCGAACACTGCAGATCAGGACCTTCCCATCCTTTCTCCTGAAAGCTGGTGGTTAACACTTGCCAGCCACCCCTTCCCTGCGAGCTCTATCTGTCCGTGACGCCTCCCCCTGGCGTAGCTGAGCTGCTGGCTGGAAGGCGCAGGCTGCCTTTCCAGCTTGGAACCCATGCGTCATCTCCCCAGGCGTCCCTTGGAGCTCAGACGGGGGGGAACACACACGGCCACATTTACAAAGAGCACCTGGGGGTCAAGACACCTCTCAGGCAGGGGCCGTGGAGGCAGAAGGAGGCCCATGTCTCCGGAAGCCCGGTCCCTGTGTGTAGAACTTGGGAGGGAAATGTAGCTGCAGGACATTGGAAGCAGCCCAGGAAGGAAACACAGGCGCAGAAAATGAAGGGGCTTAAGTCTGGTGCTGGGAGAGGAGTTCAACGTCTCTGGGGTAAATTGTGATGGGTTGACCCCTCTGAAAATTGTAAGGAATGGAATAAAGGGATATTAGAGGGATATTAATGAACATTCAGTCATTCTGAATGTACAACGTATTGGATTATGGGAGTAATCAAGAAATAGCTTGACTAAATGGCTTATTTATTTTTAGGCTCAACAGAATTTGCAAAGTAGGGCATTGATTGATTGATTCACTCATTTATTCAATCAGAAGCTTATTGAGAGCATACTGCGTGCTGGGCAAAAATGTACTGGGGCTGTGATACTGAACAAATTAGATGAGGGCCCTAATTTCCTGCCTATCGGGAGAGATAAGCAAGAATCCAATAATGACATCAGTAATTAGGTGATTACAAATTGTAGTGTGTGTATGTGTGTGTGTATGTGTGTGTGTGTGTGTGTGTGTGTGTGTGTGTGAGATTGAGTTTTACCGACAGAAAAGAGCACGTGCAAATGTCCTGGGGTCCAAGGGAACAGTGAGCAGGAAGGGCAGGAAACAAAAGAGTGCCCAGGCTGTGGTGGTGAAGAGCCCCGAGGGCCAAGCTGGCCACGGCATCCACGTCGGCTCTTCTGGTCTCGACGGCAGAGTCACGGGAGCTGCTGATGGCATAAACCAAGCCGGCAGGCTGGCAGTGATGCCGTTTTAAAGACCACTTGCAGGAATGCAGTGGTGGGGGACAGAGAGGCCAGTGGAAGGTCCTTTTGGGAAAGAACAGCTTCCCCCTCCTCACTTCCTGATCTTCCAACTCGATGGTTTCCGTGGCCTGGGAAGTCACAACCTGGTACCTGCTTCCCGAGCTCTCTTTTTGATTTTCATAAATGCAAATTCAAATACTTATCTACTCTATAAAGACTTGGCATGTTTAAATAACCATTATCCCTTCAATGTATTCCAGGGATGTTGGAATCATTTTTCTCACAGATAGAATAGGCATTAAATCCACAGGGGAGTCATTAAAAGATGACTCTTTCTCTCTGTTTGACCGAAGAGACAGTTGTAATGTATTTATTCAGGATTTAGAAAATAGAATTCAATTAGAACTGAAACGGTGTTAAATTAAGTAATTCCTATTGTATTTGCCTGACAGACAGGGGTGGACTGACCTGGAAGGGAAGTGCCCCTCCCATGCCCCGGGCTCCCTTTTGCTGGCTGACAGATGTCACTAGATCCTACTTAACCCCTTAAACACTCATTTAATTCTGTTAGTGACACCTAAGAGCCATGCAGCTTTATTGATACAATTTGATACGTTAGTAGGAATAATCTTCTTTATTCAAGTTCTCTGGTAGGGACTTCATTTTTGCAGTATTACTGTCAGGTACAAGTCATGTGGCTTGATCGTGTTCCCTTTAAATAACAAGGTATAATGAGAGGATAAAACAGATGGAAATGGATATACTGGTTCCCTTTTTATTTTACTTTTTTACAGTGATAGAATTTGAGATTTCAGTGACAGGGAGACTTTGAGCTATTTGGAAAGAAGCTGTTCTAACATCTGCCTTGTTGCAGTTGAATTCTTGGTCGCTGTCTGCCAAAGAAGGTAGATTTAAGGCAATTATTATGGACCTGAAGACAGAATTTTCTAGCCAATTAGAAAACACAATGAAAAATAATTATGATTTAAAAAACCCAAACCACTAAAAAGAAAAAAAACACATGGATTTTAGGTTTGGTTATTACACCCAATGAATACTTCAAGCAACTCTTCAACTTCTCCCTCTGTTACATAGGCACGGTGTAACGTGAATATTTAGATACGTTATTGGGACAAACACCCACAGACAGGGTTAAAACTTGCACTACCATTATAAAAATTACACTTCCAAATGTGGATTCTGAAGACATAAAGAGAATTCTGAATGGCAGACCGTGTTTTATCCATTTGAGATTACAGCCAGAGAGCTCAATACATTGGTAAAAATTAGGCTCCCCTCCCATACGTTATACCATTTCTTGGTATAGACTGAGAACCAAATGCAGTGACATCTTTCCTATGCTTAGAAAATAGACTGTAGATAGTTTGGTTTTGAGAGGAAAGGGGGCGGGTGCAGGGCTTAGAGCCACGCTGTGGGTTTCTGAGATGGATGTTGAAATTGGTGCATGAATTGAGACAAATGGCAGGAAATGCTTGCAGTCCCTTGACAAATAGCAACCTCAATGCATTTTTCATACGTGTAGACTTGGCAGTTTTCAAAATATTTCTGCATGCACAGAAATGGCTAACATATGATAAACACCCCGTAAGACATGGAGGATCCCTTTGGAGTGTCTGGGAGCAGATGGTATGTCTTTGTAAAAATAAGGATCGGGTGCAAGACAGCTAAGGGGAGGGGCCCTCGAGGGTCCCGTTAGCAGAACGCTGCCCACCCAGAAGCCGGAAACTCTTTGCTGGTCAGGAGAAAATTCAGGAGTTCAAATGAGAGATTATTTCCCTCGAATACACAGAGGAAGTGATAACTCACGACACGGGCTTTTGTTGCTATAACATGCACGTTCTCTCCTTCCACTGCAGGCACCTTCCAGAAAACCTCAAGCTGTTAGTGCTTCCTCTTGAGGAATGAGGTCACCAGCTGGAAAATAGGATCAAATCCCATCGTACCAAACGACCAGAGGAGTTCTCGGTCCTGGCTGAGAATGTGGGGTACTGAGAGGATGAAATGCCGTCACTGATGGTGCCGAGCTTGGGTGGGCGGCTGTTTCCTGGACGTGTGGGTGGTGAATCCGGTGTTCAAAGGTGCGCGTGTGCCATTTAATAAGAGACGCACTCAGCTTCCTTCTGGAGGGTGTAGGCCGTGAATCCCAGACAGAAACCTACACTCCTCCTCTCCAGAATCACCTGTGAGCCCCCAGGCCTTTGCTCAAAGAAAGCCGAGCTGCCCCTCCAGTGCTTGGTGCCCTCCACCCTGAGGGCCCCTTACGTTCTGATTATTTGGTGCACCAACACCTGCCTTGTTGCAGTTAAGTTCTTGGTCGCTGTCTGCCAAAGAAGGTGAATTTAAGGCAATTATTATGGACCTGAAGATGGAATTTTCTAGCCAATTAGAAAACAAAATAATCATGATTTAAAAAACCCAAACCATACGGTATTTGTCTTTCTCCTTCTGACTTACTTCACTCTGTATGACAGACTCTAGGTCTATCCACCTCATTACAAATAGCTCAATTTCGTTTCTTTTTATGGCGGAGTAATATTCCATTGTATATATGTGCCACATCTTCTTTATCCATTCATCCGATGATGGACACTTAGGTTGTTTCCATCTCCGGGCTATTGTAAATAGAGCTGCAATGAACATTGTGGTACATGACTCTTTTTGAATTATGGTTTTCTCAGGGTATATGCCCAGTAGTGGGATTCCTGGGTCGTATGGTAGTTCTATTTGTAGTTTTTTAAGGAACCTCCATACTGTTCTCCATCATGGCTGTACCAATTCACATTCCCACCAGCAGTGCAAGAGTGTTCCCTTTTCTCCACACCCTCTCCAGCATTTATTGTTTCTAGATTTTTTGATGATGGCCATTCTGACTGGTGTGAGATGATATCTCATTGTAGTTTTGATTTGCATTTCTCTAATGATTAATGATGTTGAGCATTCTTTCATGTGTTTGTTGGCAGTATGCTAACACATATATATGGAATTTAAGAAAAAAAAATGTCATGAAGAACCTAGGGGTAAGACAGGAATAAAGACAGACCTACTAGAGAATGGACTTGAGGATATGGGGAGGGGGAAGGGTAAGCTGTGACAAAGCGAGAGAGAGTCATGGACATATATACACTACCAAACGTAAGGTAGATAGCCAGTGGGAAGTAGCCGCATAGCACAGGGAGATCAGCTCGGTGCTTTGTGGCTGCCTGGAGGGGTGGAATAGGGAGGGTGGGAGGGAGGGAGACGCAAGAGGGAAGAGATATGGGAACATATGTATATGTATAACTGATTCACTTTGTTATAAAGCAGAAACTAACACACCATTGTAAAGCAATTATACTCCAATAAAGATGTAAAAAAAAAACCAAACAAACAAAAACCCAAACCACTAAAAAGGAAAAAACACATGGATTTTAGGTTTGGTTATTACACCCAATGAATACTTCAAGCAACTCTTCAACTTCTCCCTCTGTTACATAGTCACGGTGTAATGCAAATATTTAGATACGTTATTGGGACAAACATCCATGGACAGGGTTAAAACTTGGTTATCTCTTTGGATGGCCTGTAGTTTGTTCCAGAGAAGATCCCAACAGCTCTCATAGCAGTTCCACTGTGATTGCTGGCCGGCCTGAGCATCCCGCAAGCCCACGTTAACCTCGTGAGGTAGAAGATTTGACAAAGCCGTGGTAACAGTGGGTCTTGATGGGAAACAGCAAGAAAGCAAATACCTCCCTTAATCGTATCTTCGTGCTGCCCTGGGTCCTGGAGGCATTATCTCCACATGCTTTTATGAACTGAGTTAAATCCATATTTCCTTCCTCGAGAGTAGGAATGGTAATAATAACCAAGTCTACGAAAGAAAATAAAAGTTTACAATCGTGCATGAGTCATGAAACGCTTCGGCCACCAGGAGCAAACAGCACATCAGCACAGACTGTGCAGTGAGCCCTTTGTCTCGTAACAGGTGGCAGGTGCCCGTGGGGACAAGGCTCGGGTTTCCGGTCCCTCTGGCAGGCACACCCACGTGCACATTTTTAAAAATTTAATTAATTAATTAATTAATTTTTGGCTGTGTTGGGTCTTCGCTGCTGCGTGCGGGCTTTTCTCTAGTTGCAGCGAGCGGGGGCTACTCTTCTTTGCGGTGCACGGGCTTCTCATTGCAGTGGCTTCTCTTTTTGCGGAGCACGGGCTCTAGGCACACAGGCTTCAGTAGTTGTGGCTCACGGGCTCTAGAGCGCAGGCTCAGTAGTTGTGGCGCACGGGCTTAGTTGCCTCGTGGCATGTGGGATCTTAGTTCCTTGACCAGGGCTCGAACCCGTGTCCCCTGCATTGGCAGGCGGATTCTTAACCACTGCATCACCAGGGAAGCCCCCCGTGTGCACATTTTGAATCAGTTAACGCAGTAGACGGGCTATAAGAAGAATTTTGCCCAGCCCTCATTTCCTAAATCGTTGTTTGAAAAAAGTTGTTCTGAGTTATTGGTGCCAGGGCCAACAGCCATCCAATTTATTAGGTCACATCCATTCAATTCCTGAAAGGTGAGTCCTGGGGAAGACATAGGCCGTATGTAGTAATAATAATAATATCTATATGCTTGCCTTGAGCTAACATTTTTCATGTTACCTCGCGGAATTCTTACAAAGTAGGAGTTATTATTCTAATGTTAGAGATAAAGTTTAACAATCAAATAACTTTCCCAGACGACAAATAGGGGTCCAGGATTTGCACTCCTTACCCTTGAATCGTTAACTTGAAGAGCAGCCCCTCGGCGCCGAGAGCCAGCACATCCCTACCACGTGCAGTGTGCCAGGCAGTGTGTTAAACATGTTACGTGTGCTGTCACTGCTCCCTGAGTGCTCAAGAATTGTTGTCGACCAATAAGGCACATCCGTATCCTGGAGGGACCACTGCCTAGTGGATGGTTTCTGAAGCCCACTTTTTCCCCACTGAGTACACAAGCCCTCTGAGGGGGTCTTGTAACAGAGATGGGCTCCCAGCCAGCTTGGAACACTGTCCTCACCTTCAAATGTAAGGAGCTTTTCCTCTCTCTCAGCAGCATCTTCAGTGTGGCACCCTAGGTCTACAACCAGGAGACAGGCAGCTTGTTACCATGACCTTGGCAAGTCCAAGGTCACTTGCTCACCTCTCAGTGGCTTCACCAGCCGTGAGGTTAGGCCCAGGCTGAGGGGCAAGTGCTGCATCAGGCTGCACTTTTCATGGAAAATAGATGGTCCCCTCCAAAAAAATCACAGCTCCCAAACCACACGGCTTCAATCTTTCACTGGTGATTTAAATTTTAAAATGTTTCTATTATAAACCCTGAAGAGTGGTTTCTGCTGGGTTCATTTTAAAGTCACCCCATAACAATCCCATCCCTGGAAAAATCAAACTTAATAATAGGAGAGTTGAAAATAGAATGATCCTGTCCTAACACTTCTTTTCCCCATTCAAGTTAGACGACAGTTTTGTTTACTTGGTTCAGGTGAAATTCCAGTTGCATTGTGAGCTTTTTAGAAGAATGAGAAATTTGTCTTCTCCCCGGGCAACATGGAGCTCACAAACTCCTGTAATCTTCATATAATCTTTACAGTGATCTATTATGAAGAAAGCTGCTACTGCATATAAACGTATGAAGGCCAGGGCAGCCCATGTCTCCCAGCCCCTGGACCAAATGATACTGAGCTGCCTCATTTGTCTGTTAGGAAAGAAGATGCAGCTCACGCCACGTATGCTCTTGAACAAGAGGCCTCAAAAGGGGTCAGGCAGGGTGTGTAAATAAGTAAAACACACTTGGTGTGCAGAGGAGAGAGAGGAACTCCACCCTCCCCCCCACCTCCCCGTAGCTCTAGTGCCTTCCAGTCATGTGGTAAGGAGGCCACAATGCTGTCAGATCTTAATTTCCCAGGAAAGCCAGGAATCCCGGTGTTTGGTGCAAAATTGCCCAAGTCTTAAATATTGGCAGGTCATTAAAAAAGCGAAATGAAAAGCATTACGCAAGCCAAGCACGGCAGACCAGCAGGCCACAGATGCGGGAACACTGCAACCTGAATTCTTGCTCCGTTCCTGAGGTCAGGCTAGAGCTAAGCAGCTCCTTGAATCGCATCCTTGACAGGTTAATTATTCTGAGCGCCTGTTCTGGACATCATGGCTTTTATACTAGCACATTTTTACCTCGTTTTTATTAATACTTATAGTTACCCACTTTATGGCTCTGCCTCATGATCTGTTGTCACCCGAATTATTATTATCAGCAGCCTGATTTGACAGGTTTTCTCAGTTCTGCTCCCACTATTATTCTACTCACATTCCCCCCTCCCGCGTTTTTCTATACTTTACACACGTACAAAGACATACTGGGAGCTTCAAAGGCATTCAGCACCAAGCAGTTCATTTAATAGGTGATTGCTTAGTGCCCTTTGCAATAATTGCATTTAAAATGTATCGTTCTCTTATTTACTGCTCTGGTCTGCACTCCTGCTTGATGCTAACATTACTTGACTTATCATTCAATCAACAATTCCAGAGAACAATTGGTTTCCCTGAACTCTCCCACAAATATCCTTAATTTCCTTGCTTTAATTCCCAGAGTCATTCGTATTAACTCCCCAGTCGAGTGAGATTTACAGCTTTACGGCTTTGGGCTGTTGGTTGAGAAGCACCCGTACAAAATGCTAGAGATGCTTCAAGCTCGTGTTTTTCAGCAGGTCTATAGCATCTTCTCTTTCTGCCTTTTATTTTTAATCCTTCAGTGCAAACGCTATTTAATGGATGCATCCTAAAGTAACCTCATTTTGAATTCATACGGGTCATCATTTAAAAAAATGATCAAGCCACATATGTATCCAAATGTATGATAAACACCAGGCCTATACGGGATATAGAGAAACTTACAAACTCTTTCCTATAAATTTTCCATGAGGATACATGCTGGAACTAGAAACATAGAATGCCAGTGGCAATTGCTTTTCCTAGCAATTTGCTTTTACAAATGAAAGATGTGCTCTCAAAATTGGATATTAACAGTGTACAGTGGAAATTGACATGAGCGATGTTTTCACACCGTGTTGTTAGGTTTCCCGGTGCCGGTGAAGTGTTGGCTCAGTGAAAATCAATGATTGTATTAATATATACAGGACCCAGATCCTCATCCTGCTTAGAGGCTTTTTAATGATGTCAATGCTACAAACATGGGGTTTTGAAAAAAGTTGAATAAATGGCATGTTGGTTCTCTTAAGTCGTGGTTGGTTATATACATATTTTCCCTTTTCCTCCCCAAATGGAGCAAGCTAAATACCCAGAGCCCTTGGATGCAGGTGGTCTTGTTAAAACAGGCTCTTGGATCCTAAATTAAGTTGCAGAAACGAGGCTGAGACAATGCTGTACGTACCCCCAAAACCACCCAAGTGTCCAGATCCCACGGCGCCTGCAAAGCTGGTTCTCTCCAAAACGCCCAGCATCATCGAGCTCATTAGTGTCACGATTGGTGTGATATTAGGTTTCAGAGCTACTGAGAGAGGTCTAATTAGATGGAATGACTGATTTTTAAACACTTCAGCCTCTGGATGACACTCACTTTGCAAAATAAATCAAGCTTCCCGTGTATGTATCTGGGTCTCATGGGTTGGAAGAAAAAAAAAATGCAACCCTGTCTTTGTAGGAGAGTCTCTGTGACTCTCATTGCTAAGGTTAAAAGTACATTTTGCTGTTGTCAAGGGCGAGGGAGAGAACATTCGACTTCATATGTAGTTCCTTAGGCAATACTATTTAGTTACCAAGTCTTAATTGGAATATTTTATTCTTCTAAGAGAGGAGGGAGAAACATGTAGCTGTGGGGAAATCCTACTTCAATTCCCCTCTTTCTATATTTCCAATTGGATATTTCAAAGGAGAGACATGTCACATCCTGTTCACAAATGAAGCACGATGAGAAGTGACATGACTTCGCGTCTCCCTGAAGACTGCAGCCCCTCCTAAGCATAGGAAATTTGTCTCCGGCAAAGATACTGCGGGGTGTGAGGCTTGGGCTTGGCTGGGAATTCATGACCTTCGGCATGCATTGGTTACTAAGATTTCATAAGTGTTACGGTACACTGTCACAACATTATGTCACCTCCTCCCAAAGTATCAAAGATATTATGACAACATGTAGCTCGTCAAACAATTATCCGTTGAGGCTGATAAATGTAGACAGCCTATGGGAGTATTTCAGGTAAATGGAACATTTCGAGGGCTGGCATCTTGGTGAGACTCATGCAGATGGGTGCGTTGACATCCCATGCCCGTCTCTTTGGAAGAATTTAATTTAGAGCGAAGAGGACACTTTATTTTTCCCATAGTATGATTTTCAGAAGCTCATTCTTACCTGGGCAGTCTGTTCCTTAAGTTCACGGATCAGTTCTATGCTACAGAAATACTAGCATGAGTGTGCAAGGATGTGTTACAAACAAGGTTCAACGCAGCATCTTTTGTGTCAGGAAATCGCCAAGAGTCACCATCTCAATGTGCAGAAGTGGAGAAACAGGCGAGCACGTTGAAGGGCATTCATAATGGAATATGGTGCAGCCCTGAGATGGGTGGGACGGTCCTGAGCCCTGACGTGGGAAGGGTCCTCGTATATTGTTAAGTGTAAAAGCAAATTGTAGGATGATGTGAATCCTCGAATCTTAATTTCGTTACAGAGTCTGTAGGAAACTCATGTTTCCTGTGTGCGTGAGAGACTGTGTGTCTCTCTTTCTGCATGCAAATGTGTGCATGTGTGTACAGGCACGTGCATGTATGCGTAGGTATGTGTACATGTGTGCATGGGTGCGCATGTTTATGTATATGCTCATCTCTGTGTGTGCGCGTGTGTGTCCCTCTGCACTTGCACGTGTGCGCGCACATGTATACAGGTGTGTGCACAGGTGTGCTCTTATGCATCACAGAACATGTCTGGACGATCACACCTGCATCAGTTTTCTGCTGTCATCTCTGTAGATGGTATTGTCTTGGTGGGGCTTTCACTTTACCTATAACTATGTGATCTTTATTTATTATAGCTGACCTGGACTATTTTGTAATAAACACAATCAACCAAAAACCTATAGCACCAGGGACAGAAAAATGTGCGGTCCTTCTGGGGTGGAGGCAACATTTACAACACACCCTGTGGGAGAAAGTGGATAACTTGAGAGGAAATATTAAACCAGCTCCATCATGAGATGTGTCCGGTGAGGCTGCCTGGGGAGGACTGCTCTCGGCTCTTTCTAGAAGGAAGACTCCCTAGGGGAGGGACCCCCCGCTTTCCTGTGTGTGGGTCTGCGGACCCGGGAACCAGCAGCCAGTGCTTGCTGTGGTACATTATTAGCAGAAACGATCATTGTCATCATCATTGTAATCTCTCTCCTCGACTTCCTTTTGTTTTGCAGGCAAGCGGCTGAGTCGGGGAGGGAAGAGGGCCGAGCCTGGTGGCACACGCTGTGCTCCAGCGCACACCCAGGAGGGCCCAGATATGCTCCCAGCGCCTCCCCTCTGTTTCGCTTCACTTTGCAGAGCCAACACTTTTTTGAGCAAAGCAGCCTTGTCCCCCTGGGCCTGCAGCTGCCAGGTCTGTTCTCTGGCTCCCGAGACCTGCCTGCAGGGCTGGGCTCAGCCTGCAGAAGCCTCCGTCAACCATCAAGTCCCCCAGGGCGCAGGGATCCTGAGGCTGCGTCTGCCTCACCTGGAAACACAAAGGGGGCCTTGCTAGCAAGTCGCTGTGGGGGGGATTTCATGGTGGCCCCTAGAAGCTGTCCCCACGTCCAAGTCCCCAGAGCCTGTGACTGTGATTGGAAAAGGGTCTTTGCAGATGTGATTAAGGGAAGGACCCTGACGTGAGGAGATGATTGCCCGCCTTGAATAGCAAACCTTGGGAAATGGTAGAAAAGAAGATTGGCTCCTGAGGGCGTCTTGTTCCAGAAGCCCCTCCCTTAACTGCTAACTGCGGCGGAGACTCCGCTGGGCCCGGCCGGAGGGGCTGGGAGCCGGGAGTCCCGACAAGGCGAGGCTCAGCCCACGGTGCCCGGAGGCCTGCACTCAGGGTGGGAGCAGGGGCAGCGGTCTGGGTGCCCCACACAAGCTCGTCAGCAGGACGGCCCCCGTGCCCTGTTCCTGCACCGACGCCCGCCTCAGTGGCCGTCACACTGGTGACTGGTCTCACGTGCTTCCGGCTCCTCTCCCCTCTTGGGAGGTGACTTTGCCCCGTCACGAGTCCTCGTGGGTCTGTTACTCACAAGCTGTCGTGCTGATGTTGTCGCAGAGGGATGCAGCCACACAGGATTGCCCTGCGGCTGGGACCCACCGCAGGGGCTCGAGGGATGGGGAGGTAGAGCTGGAGCCAGAGGGAGGGGACAGGGCCCTGCAGTACCGGCGAGGTGTCTCCAGGCCAGCGGCTCGGAACAGTTGCCGCGGGACCGTGCTATCCTCTCTGGGGTGTCTGTGGGACCCTCAGGCGTTTGGAGGAGGAACTGATGAGAACCCAGCTCGGGCAGGTGCATGTGGAGAGGAGGGTCCACAGGTGAGTGGGGTTGACACATCGAGGGTCTCACGATGCCCCACTCCCCTGTGAGGGCGGCTCCTGGGACCCACTGACCTAGTCTGTCCAGCAGCAGTCCCCCCCCACAAGGGCTCAGAAGCCCCCGCAGCTGCCGGGGGGAGTCTTCCTCAACAGACCGTGTCTGGAGCCCAGCCTGAGGTGAGGAAGTATGTGGAGTGTGAACGTGTGAGTGGGGGTTTTTGTGGGGGAACATGTGTGTGCACAAGTGCGTGTGTGCATCTGTGTGTGAGCGTGTAGGGTGGGGCTGGCAGAGGGTGAGCCCAGCCTGAGCCACTTGGACCGAGAGAGGGAAGGGCGGTTTCCCAAAGGAAGACCGGGAGCCACCAACCCCAGCAGGAGGCAGGTTGCAGCACAGACCCAGTCTGATGGAGACGGGGTCAGGCAAATGACCTTATGGCTGGTGGGCCATGACTCTGGCGCTTCCCCTCCTAGATGGACCCACCGTTGGCTCCCAGAAGACCTGGTCTCCGGGAGTTGAACTCGAGGTCCCAGAGCCATTTCCTCTGTCCCAAAAGGCAGCGGCCTCGACCACCAGCTGCTGCGCTGGAGCCGGGCGCGCTCCCCCTTCTGCCTGTGGGATGCCCGCACGAGAACATCTCTGTCACTGAGATGCAGGATATTTTAAGGCACGTTGGATGTTGGTCCAGCCAAAGTGCACACTTGAATTAGGATCCCTTTGTGTTAATCACAGCAATCGTCGTCCGCGTGTTGATTTATCAGCTCTCCGGGGGCCTTGCCCCAGCGTGGTAGTCAGACCTGCTCTGACAGCAGCCACGATACTTCTTCCCTTTAATTATGGAGGAAACAATGTTTGTGAACAAGACAGCTTCATTTCCTCCCTCTCAGTGGGTGTGGGAAGGAAGGAAGCATCCCGTGCAGGAAGAGCATCCCGTGCAGGAGCGGGGACTCTGCCTGGAATCCAAGGGTTCACTGCAAGGTGGGGGTAACCCTCGTGTGAATATGTCTGGTTAAGGACTAGAGTAGTTCAGGCTCTAGACGTTGGCCTGTGCGCTTAACCAGCCAGGAAAAGGCACACACCTCCCTGGCTCTAGCTGCAGCCTCGTCCCCGGGCCCAGCACATCTGTGACCAGCTGGGGCACAGGGGCCTAGCCCCGGGCTTGTGCAAGGGATGCAGTGGCTTGGGGAAAAGTGTGCATTTAGGTGTGGCTGCTCCCCTTTTGCTGCATCCTGCTCAAAAACTTTATCCCTGACAGTTTTGCAAATAAGCTGAGGTTGCTTTTAGCAGAAAAGTCCCAAATGCGAATGTTTCTTGTACAAGCGGATGCATTTGAATCACCCCCAAGCACTCGGTACCTGAGGGGTGTGATCACAAGCACCCTGCTACTCAGGGAACGTCTGGCCGGCCACGCGCTCCAGGGCTTCCTGGGCAGAGGGTGTGGTGGTCAATGGCCACCAGGACGAGCACAGTCTCAGCTCTGACGGAGCAACCATCCTGCATACCCGCTGGGAAGGTGACCCCAAAGTCACCTCCGAGGTGCCAGGTTACTGAAAGAGGTTATGTGCACTGACCAAGGCCAGTCTCCTGCAAGGATGGTGAGGCCCCTAAGATAGAAGCATCAGGGGTCAGAAAGGCCAGAAGCCACTCCCTCGCAGCGAGTTGGGTGGAGCAAAGGGGCAGGCGTGGACCTGGGAGGCCAGTCTACGCTGCAGGGGCCCGGTCAGGGACAGTGCCACTTTCCTTGGCTGAACACAGTAGGGCAAAGCTCTGAGGACACGGGGCAGCTCCAGGGTTGTGCAGGCAGTGACGCGGCAGTCCCCTCCGGCGCTGGCAGCAAGAACAAACCCCAGCTGCTCCTTCCAGTTGCCTGGATTTCCAGCTGTGAACCAGGACCCCATCCCCTCTGCAGGGAGAAGTTTCAGCCCTGAGGGCGCCATGAGGAGCCCTTGCTACCCTGACTTCGCACGAGTCCTGTGGACACAAGCAGACCCTCTGGGCCTCTCAGACATGCTGGGGAGGGACCCCAGTGGGTGTTGCAGGGATACAGGACTGGACTCCATCATCTGGACTTGGAGGAACTCCTGCTGTATCATGGGGCGCATGAGAGGGGACAGGACTCTGGGGTCTGCCAGGGGCAAAGACGTTTCTGCTTCTGTTCAACGCACCAGGCACATCCAGGAGCACGTCTATTAGTGAACAGCACTGAGCAAGGGAGAGATTTAATTAGTGGGTGGCTGGGCATAATGGCAAATGCTCCTCCTTCTAAGTTGGTCCTGGCTCTGGCACAGAGCATCCAAAAGTGAAAGGGGAGCCCCTGGACTGTCACAGGCCGCTTGGTGCCCTGCCGTTCATGGCCATCAATAGGCAGTGATCTAGAACTGGGGGCAGGCAGTTGCAATGCGTTCCACACTAGCCCTTTATGTTTATGATGCTTAGAAAGAGCGCACGATTTACTGTTAGTGCTTCATCTAACCGTGGGCTAAATGCACCCACAGCATCCTTGGCTTGGTGACGTGCAAAGAGGGGGCTGTTTTTGCCACAGTTTGCTTCATATACAGTAAAGCAGGTCTGAGCGGGCTGACTCCACGCGGGACAGCTGGGAGGAGAGGCAGATGGGCACAGGGATGGTGCAGCGTCCACATCTGATGACACGTGAGGAGTGCAACATCATTGCTGCTGTGAAAGGGCTAATCCTATCCTGTAAACAAGGGCAGGTGAGGTACATACAGCACGTCCTGGAGTTTGAGACGTGTGGACTCATTAATGGGCTTTGTAGTGGTGAATATTATGTGTCAGGTTGATGGGACGCCCAGATATTTGGTCAGACATTACTCTGGGTGTCTACAAGGGTGTTTCTGGATGAGATGTCCATTTGGATGGGTGAACAGAGGAAAGCAGATTGCCCTCCCCAGTGTGGATGGGCCTCATCCAGTCAGCTGAAGGCATGAATAAAACAGAAAGGCCGACTAAGAGGAACCCCTTCTGCCTGACTGCTGAGCTGGAACGCTGTTCCTTTCCTGCCTCCAGACTTGAACTGAAACTTTGGCTACTCCTAGGTCCCCAGCTTGTTGACTGTAGATCTGGGGACTTTCCAACCTCCATAATTGTGGGAGCCAATTCTCTATAATAAATCTCTTTCTCTCTCTCTATACATCCTATTGGTCTGTTTCTCTTGGGAACCCTGATGTACACAAGCCCCCCAGCTGGGTAATCCAGTGGCATCACTGCAGAGACTCCAGCCCCATACCAGGTCCATGCGAAGGTGTGTGTGTGCAGCAGGGGTTACAGGGCCCAAAACCTGGGGAGTCACCTCCTGACCTGGCTTCACGGGTCACTGTACATACATTCTTGTCCAGGGCCCACAGTCCCTTGAAGGGGGCTCTCTGAAACTTCCACCCCAAGTTCAGTCCACCCCTGGACTCCAGACTCCCAAGGAGCATCCCTGGGGCCACATCTCGTATAAGGGTGGGACTTGGACCCTCCTGACCACTCAGGACCTGCAGTCTCCATCTTCATCTCCATCCTCTGGCCGCCTCTGCTTCCACACTTTCAAAGGCACCATCTCTTCCTCATTGTCTCAGGAACTCCTCAGTGAATCTAAGCTCTTCTCCATCTGGGCTTCATGTGTTCTCCAGGCAGCCTCTCCACGTGGCCCTGCCTTTTGGGCAAGGGCACACATGCACGCTCAGAGAGAAGACGAAAACTCAAAGTCCCCAAAATCTCATCCTTTCACACAAGCGTGAGACTCCTGTGACATCGCCAGGATGAGTGAGGACGCCACAAACGAGCACGTTAGGGTGGCTGACTGGCCTCTGCTTTCATTGGAAGCTCTGAATTAGTGACAATTCATTTTAAAACAGCTTTATTACTTGCAAGTTGACCTCATCTTGAATTCAGTCCACAGGAAAGCGCCCACTGGGATCCACTTATTAAAAACAGGTGGGGAGAGGGGCGAGCCATCTTCCCAGGCAGAGAAGTGTGATCATAGAACATGTCACGTTTTCCTTTACATACTTTGGAACTAGTTTCTTATTATAAGAAGCCACATGGGGCTTCCCTGGTGGCGCAGTGGTTAAGAATCTGCCTGCCAATGCAGGGGACACGGGTTTGAGCCCTGGTCCGGGAAGATCCCACACGCCGTGGAGCAACTAAGCCTGTGCACCACAACTACTGAAGCCTGTGCGCCTAGAGCCCGTGCTCCACAATAACACAGATATCTGCTCCACAGATAACACAGGCCACCGCAATGAGAAACCTGTGCACCGCAACGAAGAGTAGCCCCCGCTCGCCGCAACTAGAGAAAGCCCGTGTGCAACAACGAAGACCCAGTGCAGCCAATAAATAAATTGATAAAAAGAAGAAGCCATGTGATTTCATAATAAAAATTAAACACAGGTTAATATGGTTTGTAATTAGTATATAATAAGAATTTAGAGGGAAACGAATGTCCCCTACCTGCTTAGAATCAGTGTGTGCCCTTAAGTAATAGTGTGCCTGTCGCTAGTAATTCTATTTGTACCAAGGTTTGTCTACTAAATCTAATATTCCTCCTAAAGATTATAAAGACATTTTTTAAGCCAAAGCTCGCCTGCATCACAAATTCCAAAGTAGCAGAGTCCACGTTAACGACCATTTCCTACATTTAGGGTTGCTATCAGGCAGCCCATCGGTCACTCCTGGCCGGCTGTGTGCTACAGCTATGTTCTGTGTGCTACGTATTTGGGAAAAGAACAAATGGGGGTACGTTCATTTTGCTGAATAAACACGTAAAGTGCTTCAAGAGCACAAACGCTTATTTTCCCTTTAGTCTTACGATATCCTGTTCCACGTCTATTGTAGAAAAGAAAAAAACCACATTTTTAATCTTTTGATTCATAATTCATATGGTTGGTGTACTAGGTCTTCTGACGATCTCAACTGTTAATGTTTTCTCTTTGTAAGACAGGGTTTGAGCAATGTTAATATTTTAATGTTGACAGTTAATGCTTGCTTGACATAATTTATATATTACTTCCTTTAGAAACTGCAAACAAAAGAAAGCACCTTTCCTGAAATAAAGTTTTAGGGGATGAATATAACCGCCACATTCAACATTCAGAAGCCGTTTATCTTAGGATTTTTAAGAAATGTGAGAAATATTCACAGCGGCAAGATATCACTGGAGCAGAGTCTACAAGATAAATTAGAAACAATGGTATCTTGCTTTTGATTTATTACCCAGAAAATGTAAATGTGACTCTATGAATATTACTCAATGAGTGAAAAATGCCAAGCCTAGTTTATTGTGATTATTCTAGGCTAAGAATCCTGTCCATTTGTTCTATCAATAGACTGGTTGCTAGGAAATCGAGGTGGCATCCTTCTCTTGAAGAACGCTGGACATTTTATCCTGTCTCCTGGCAGAGGTGAGAGGAAAGGATGGTGCTATATTTGATTACCAACAGGAGGGCTATGATTTCCTGGTTGAAAGGTTTTGCTGGACAGTGGCGGCTAAGGTGGAGCAGAGTATAAAAAAAACGGTGGGCGCCATCCAAGCTCAGCTGTGATCGTGGTGGTTGACCTACGTGGTTAGTTTCCTTAGGCTAAGATTGCTGATGCACATGGCCCGCTCACTGCTGGGCGGGTGGCTCCCGTGTCTGATGTGAGAACTGGGCGCTAGGACCTTCTTGCAGCAGCAGCAGTGTCTACTCTGTCAGCGAATTAGCATGAAATTGGCTAGATAAGCCAACCAGAACTGATGCATTTTGTACGAGAATAAAGATTTAGAAAGAAAGAAATCAGGCCTCGAGCACCCTGTTTCTGCCAGGGCTCATGAAATCCTCCACTGCCCATGCAGCAAAGGCTCCTATGTCCACAGGTGGCTGAGGACTCTGGTTGACCACAGGTGAGAACGCAGCCACAGCTCCACTCCTGGGCGTTCCCAGAAATAGCCGGCAGGAAGAGCCAGATAACATGTTTCCAAAGCTTGGAACCATTGGTCTGATGTCACGGCTCCAGAGTCAGGGACCAAAACAGACGCGGAGCTGAGACTCAAGTACGGGTGGACGAAGCACCTGGGGTGGAAAGTTTCAACACATGTTAAGTTCACTGGGTCCTGAATCCCTCTTCTTCTCCTTCTCCTTCTCTTTCTCCTTCTCCTTCTTCTTCTCCTTCTCCTCCTTCTCCTTCCTCTTAACAGTATCTAGCAGAGAGGAGTTTATTGATGGAAAGAAGGAAAGGAAAGGAGGGAGAGTAGAAATATGGGGAGGGCTTTTCAAACAGCTTTTTTTTTTTAACATCTTTATTGGAGTATAATTGCTTTACAATGGTGTGTTAATTTCTGCTGTATAACAAAGTGAATCAGCTTTATGTATACATATATCCCCATATCCCCTCCCTCTTGCGTCTCCCTCCCTCCCACCCTCCCTAGCCCACCCATCTAGGTGGTCACAAAGCAACGAGCTGGTCTCCCTGTGCTATGTGGCTCCTTCCCACTAGCTATCTGTTTTACATTTGGGAGTGTGTATATGTCCATGTCACTCTCTCACTTCGTCCCAGCTTAACCTTCCCCCTCCCCGTGTCCTCAAGTCCATTCTCTATGTCTGCGTCTTTATTCCTGTCCCGCCCCTAGGTCCTTCAGAACCTTTTTTTTTTTTTTTAGATTCCATATATTTGTGTCAGCATACGGTATTTGTTTTTCTCTTTCTGACAAACAGCTTTTAAAACAGAAAAGAATGGACCCCAAATTCAAGTTGCTTAGTTAGTAGCCCAAAGATAACACAGATGCATTTGGGCCTCTTCAAGATGTTCTATTTGTAGAATATGTGAGTTACATTGGGAGTGAAGTTTTTTCCCTTGTAAATTTATTTTAATTAAACTATTTATTGAAGTATAGTAGATTTACAATGTGTTAGTTTCAGGTGTACAGCATGGTGATTCAGTTATATATATATATAATATGTATAATTTTATATATACACATATATATGTACTTTTTCAGATTATTTTCCCTTATAGGTTATTACAAAATATTCTGAGAGGTAGTTTTTATCATCGTCAACTCCGTTTTTCAAACGTGGCATCTGAGGACCCGTGAGGCACCCTCTTGCCTGCGGTGGCATGCCTGTGTGGCCGTGGCCCACCATGAGCCCGAGTCGTGGCAGCTCCTGCCCCTGCGATCCCAATGGGGCCAGTGAAGCTCGGATAATGGGAGGGCGGCCCTCTAGGAGAACTTACTTGCAGAAAACCCTCTTCAAGGGCATCCAGGTGGTTGTCTCGGTTGTCCTCAATTCCTCTGCCCCAAGGTTGTGACCTTGCCTCGCGGGGCAGGCACAGGTCTCTGAGCTTCTGCCACCTCTGCGCCAGGCACACTGCTCTTTGCGGATGACATAACAACTACTTCTCATTGTGCAAGGGGCTCAGGAGATGAAATATCGTCCTGGGCGGTGGAGATGTCTCTCAGGAAGTTAATCACCTGGTTAAAACAACAAAACCAAGACACTGGAAATGGCTAAGAGCAGCTAGCGCTGATCTGTGGGGCAGTCTCTCTGGAGCAGGGTTCTCAACCTTTTGACCTTGACTATGGACATTTGGGCAGATAGGTCTCTGCTGTGGGGCAACCCCGGTCTATATTCCCTTGACGCCAGCACCACCCCGTCTCCCCTCTCCCAGTCGTGGCAACCAAAAATGTCTCCAGATGTTTCCAGATGTCCCCTAGGGGGCAGTCACCCCAGTCAGGTATCAGGGCTCTAATTTATGGGCCAGGGTGGAAAACACTTCAATATTCCTCCAGTATGAGGCTTCTTCCCTTCTCTTGGTTTTTTTGTTTCTGAGAGAAGCCAGGCCGTTTTTCTGGGCTTTCACGCACGTTCCCTTTGCTCTCTCTCTAGCCTGCGCCTCCCCAACCTGCAGATGGACCCTCCCCACCAGCTCTGAAGACCCAGGGTTTCAGTCCCAGTGCCAGGCATGATGTGGGTGTGCAGTGAAGAACCGTCATGTGGAGTGTTAGTGGGAGGTTCTGGGGAGCTCGTGGGCTTGTATTTGGAAGGTGAAATTCTAAGAAAGGTCAAAGGAAGTGAGAAAGAAGGCGATCATGGTGTCTTGCGATCACTGAGTCAGTTTGCTCGGGACGGGGCCAGTTCCACGACACCCAAGATGCAGACAAGGAAGCTCCCAGTTCAGCATTGAGAGCTTTGGAGGAGCTACAGGGTAGCACCCATGGGCTTTTCCAGACTCACTACTGCATCATTTTTCTAAATCTCAATTCATCTGTCTTGGAAGGAAGGGAGTATCTCAAGTCGTAGCTCATGACCTCCGACACCTTCAGGGCTCTGAGAGGTGGCCTCTCTGTGCGGCATTGGCTGTGTTTCCGTGAGCATCGGGCCCAGGAGAAGGCAGCGCCCCACGTGAATCCAGCCTGGCTGCTTAGAGCAGGACTGAGAACACACAGCACTTCACCCAATGAGAAGTGAGTTTTCATAAAAGCAGCAAACTCACAGACACAGAGAACAGACAGGTGGTTGAGGGTTGGTGGGGGGATTACAATCTAGGGGTGCAGGGGTGCACAGCTGCTGGGCGTAAGACAGGCTCAAGGATGTGCTGTACAACACGGGGAACACTGTGTAATAACTGTAAATGGAAAGTAACCTTTAAAAATTGTATAAAAATAAAAAAATTATTTTAACATTTTTATTGGAGTATAATTGCTTTACAATGGTGTGTTAGTTTCTGCTTTATAACAAAGTGAATCAGTTAAAAATCTACAAACAATAAATGCTGGAGAGGGTGTGGAGAAAAGGGAACCCTCCTGCACTGTTGGTGGGAATGTAAATTGATACAGCCACTATGGAGAGCAGTATGGAGGTTCCTTAAAAAACTAAAAACAGAGCTACCATATGACCCAGCCATCCCACTACTGGTCATATACCCTGAGAAAACCATAATTCCAAAAGAGTCATGTACCACAATGTTCATTGCAGCTCTATTTACAATAGCCAGGACATGGAAGCAACCTAAGTGTCCATCATCGGATGAATGGATAAAGAAGATGTGGCACATATATACAATGGAATATTACTCAGCCATAAAATAAAATTTTTTTAAAAAGAAGTGGGTTCCCCACAGGGGAGCACAGTTTCACATCTGACACATGGACGCTTTGGTCCCCTTGCTGGCTCCAGGCTGGGAGGTCTTCTCGGCCTTCCCTTCCTTTCCTTAGGGAAGCTGGGGCTGCTTGTGCATTTTGGACACAAGAGGTAAAGAGAGAGAGTGAGTATCTCTGGTACAACCCCCTCCTTTGTTTTAAGCACTGTTTGGTCACATTCTCCATTTAGTCCATCATCCTGGAACAGAGCCTCGTTCTGAAGGTACATTTTGTTTCCCAGAGCAGAGGAATCTTGTCTAACTCAGAGTGTTTCCATTTCAAATGATCATGGAGCCCAGCTTGGGCTACTCAGTTCTGGCCGAACCACTCCAGACTTAATGTTCCCTTAAAAGCACAGTAGTGAGTGTGTCTATCAATTTCTCAATATTCAAAGAATCAGAGTGTCTCTTAGGTCCTCACTAAAAATTACTAAAAAGAGCTTAACCTGCACGCATGGCCCACGGCTGCCCGTGTGACACATCCGTGCCTCTGACCTGTCATCACCTGCTGACCTGGGTCCCCTGGCTTTTCTTTCTCAGCAGCCTTAGGTGGCCTTGATAAGATCCCAAAAGCAGCAAGGGAGGGTCCTGATGATACACAGAAACAGTAGCCTGTCAAACAACATGGAGACAGCAGCCTCTGAAAATAAACTGAGAAAGATAAATAAGGATACAAATCTCCTAAAGCAATAAAGAAGACTTTGACATTTTAGAGCCAATATGGTATCAGAAATAGATTTTTTATCTCTCTTTTTCATGGGCCCTTCAGTCGATAGATCACAATTCAGTAAAGCATAAAAGGACTGATGTTCCTGGCTCTATATTTTACACACGGCGGAGACATCATGGTAAAGCCTTCTCTTCTATGTCAGTAAATAAAAGAATACTATAACAAGAGGTAATCAAAGAAATAAGAAATATAATCGCCACTGAGGAAACAGATTGCTACTCTGGGCATCCTCTCAGGAAAGGAATAGATACCAAGGCAGGATGAATTCATATTTTCTCTCCCTGGTTTGTTTTGTCTCTTGCTGACATAAATAGAAACCCAGTGCTTCTGTGTCCATGGGACCGAGCACTGCACAAATCACAGAGCACAGCGTGGTTTCTTCTCTGACGTTGCAGGATAAATATGCTGAGTTCTGGGACTCTCAGCCAGACTCCCTCTTGGGCTTTTGGAGAGTCTGGGGACCTGTGATGACCAGCATCTGGGAGAAGAAACGTCAGAACCAAGACTCAGCAAAGGAGGGCGGTGGGTGGGAATGACAAAGGCAGGCGTGCAGGGGAGGGAACTTGGTGAAATGAATCCATATTGGATGGACATTAGCAGGAGCTCCTGCTTGGCTTCCACTCCAGAACAGCCCCTGGATCCCTGGTTTCTGGGGCGCTCCTCGGATGTTACCGTCTGTTACACTGATGGTCTAGATCCATCAGTGCGCTGCACTTTGATTAGTTTCTTACAACCCACCGTTAACCCACTTTATCCCCTCCCCCAATTAACCTACCTGGTGTAGATTAATGGGGCACCTTGCCATCTTGTATCTATTACCCTTTGGGGGGCTACTTTCGTAGGGACCCTACACCATGTGTCTGGATCTTGCAGCCTCACGTGGGAAGAGGCGTGACTACAAATACGCACGTGGCCTTCCCTTTCCCTTTTTCTGAAATGTACACTGGTTTGGATTTTGGAATCCAGCCTGTGGCAACGTGGGGTTCACAAGGGCAGCATATAGGCCCAATAAAAGCCCAAGAAAGGAGCAGCACGGATTCAGAAAGAGGCCACTCAGGGAGGTCTTGCTTCTTGCCACACGTGGCAGCCGGGGCAGCCTGGGTTTGAAATTAAGCCTTTAGGGCATTGCCCTGTCCTTACCCCTGTGCCCGAGATGGTCTGGGTGCCGGCTTGTTCCACTGGGTAGATCTTTGTGACTTTGCTGCTGCTTTCCTAAATCTCAATATGTTTTGCAAAAGTAAAGGATGGCATAATTTATCACAGTTGAACATGTGCTTTGTTCAATGACAGGGTAATTAGACATCCTTTCAGCAGACACATTAAATATATACTTATGCATTAAAGCTCTGTGTCTCCGATCAGCACTGTTGATTTATTCTTTATGCTTGGATCTTTGCCTGTTGATAGCCATATAAAACGAAACTTCCATGCCAAGAAATAAAAGTGACAGGGAAGAAGAAATGGCTTCCATATGCTAAGTCAAGTGAAGGGATGGCGGGGGGGTTGTCTAGGGGGACGGGGACACACACACACATACATGTATATATACGTGGATATGTATATATATAAACACTTAGCCCTTCTTAACAGGCTGGGGCTTGATTCTCTTCTGCCTCCCTCCGTAAACATTAATTATGCAGTGATCAAAATAATTTTGCATGCATAATGCTGACCTCTTTCACTAGAGGGCAACACAAGCCCAGCTTAAGGAGCCTCTACCTTCTGCTTCCAGTGACAGGAAGCGATTCATAAGATGCTGTGTGGATTTGGTAATGAGCACCCTATTAATTTTACATAAGTGCGAAGTTACTTTTGAAAATCCATTGATGCTCCTGAATACACGTGACTCGGCCTTCTAACAGGTGGCAGGGAGCTGTTTCCTAATTTTTGCCACTGTGGACAGGGCACCACCCTGTTTTCACTTGGGATGCATTCTTACAAGGGGAGGGGCTTCCCATGGAGGGACGCTTCAAATCCACCCGTGCCCAACCCCTCTGGAGCAGAATGTCACCTCGGCATCCCAAAAGTATATGGACTGAGCTGCAGCTTGCAAAAGTTCCCATGGTTCTGCGACTACCTGAGCATCTCCTGGATAAGGCTTGCTTCTGAGCATGTGCCTGGCTTTCTGCCCCCTCCCTCCCTCTCATCCTGCCTTGGGAGGGCTTCAGCGATAGGAGCTGCAGGTTTCAGGGCATCATTCTCTGGGTCTCTTTCAGAAGCCGTGGAGTTTAATTGGGAGGAGTTGAGTTGATCTTCATCTCTGCCCCAAATGTTGCCCCAAATGTTGAAGGTAATTCATCCACCACCGGAACGTGTATCAGCTGTACTCATTCAATTTTTAAGAAGCCCATTTGCTTTAACAAATGGGGCTCCCGCAGCTTCTTTTCAACTTGTATGGAAGGAGCACCTACTTGCTGCCATGCTCTGCTGAGGAAGAAGAATCTTTAAAAACCCTGAGAAATTGATTACACAGATTCCACCACTAGAAACCTCATTACAGAAATCTGTCTTTTGTTCCTTAATATGTTAAAAATATCAGGAATCATTAGAAGAATGAAACAAAGCTGCAAGTTTCAAGCGTCTTTGTACCAAGTGTTACATATGCAAAGAACACATTGAATTTCTTTTCTCAGAAGCATTTCAGGCCAAGATGAATAATGAGGCCCCGGTTTTCCTTTGGAGGAGAAGCATGACATTCTATGAACACCCTTACTCAGCATTTATAGTTTTGCTTCCAGAAGTAACCATGGCCTTTTCTTTGAAGTGAGTTCTTCGAAAGAGGAGCTCAGGTTTGGAGAGGCTTTATTTCCAGAGGAGGATGGATGTGCGGGTCCTGGGGACAGGGAGGGGAGGAGGTGTAAAAAACATACAAGTGTATTTTTTCACTGGACAGCTGACGCCCTTGGGGAAACGGGGGATGGAGGCAGTGCAGCTGTGAGATAGTGTTCAGTGGTGTTTGCAATGTGAACTTGGCATCCTCACGCTCCAAGCCCTTAATCACTGGCAGCATAAGGAGCTGAAAAAAATCTCCAGAAGCTTCTGTGGTGCCTTTTGCTTTCTCCCTTCTCTCTTCTTGGGACACTGTCGCTGTGGTTCAGCAAAGCCAGCCGGCCGCGCATGTTAAGTCACGTTGGCGAGATGCGTCTTTCTCCAATTCGCCAGGCGACGCCTTGGCCAGTCCGTGCTGGAGTATTTCACTGTTTCCTTTGAAATGTAACTCATTATACAAAAGCATAACTAAATAAAAAATCCTCCAGAGAGGGAACAGATTGTTAGCTATAGATTAGAAGCGCAGCCTAACCCTTCACAAGCATTAAATATTTAACATAATCGCACCACAGGTGCCAGGAAGATGTCGGCATTGTTTAATTAGACTTAATTAAACATAAGGAAAAGTCTAATGCTAATTCAGTTCGAGCTTTTTCATCGATTACAAAACCTCCCCATTTGAGGTCCCTGTGTGTTGGCTGTATTGCACCTCACCCTCTTATTAACTAGAAAACCACTGGGTAAGAGTTGAAAAGTCAGGCACAAAGAATGGAGATGTTGTCTACAAGCAACGGGACTATATATACATGGACCCAGGAAAAAGAATATTTTTACAGTAAAGGAATTGCATGGACACTCGACCAATTCCAACATCTGTAAGGTGGGCATAGGACCTTCTGTCTGTCTTGTGTCTCATTCTTGATCTGAAATCTTTTAATTGGGAATGGGTACAGTTGGAACTTGAATCTGTACATACATACGTGTGTGTGTGTGTGTGTGTGTGTGTGTGTGTGTGTGTGTGAAGGATAGCATTCAGATTGCACCATCTACATTGGAAAGCTAACAAGAAATGTGACAAATCCCACTTTGATCACATGAGCTTTCAATACCAACTCTAAGACCTATTAAAGGACAGGCAAATACATTTGCTACGCAACAGAAATGTTTCAACATTTAGTACACGTATCATTGAAATAATAACCTTTCTTCATACCAATGCTAGAGTGTGAAATTATTTTAATTCCCTGCACCTGTGTCTCCAAAATGAAGAAGGAACACAGAACCTGAGATGCTACCATGGAGCCATGTGAAACACGATGTTTAATGTCAGGATGTTTTCTGTTTTTTTTTACTTTTGCTGCTGCAGTACGGTTGGAAATGCACACGTCTCATATGAATGCGTGTTATAACCACAAGAAGGTTGGCTGCTGTCTCCAGGTAAGCGATGCAGGGTTAGCCATCTAGGACAAAAGACCTTTGGTTTTGTAGCACCATCGATATAGAAATTAAACTCTGAGAATTTTATCCTAAGGAAATAATCATGGATATGCCCAAAAGATTAATTAGATGTTCACTGCAGTGTTGTTTAAAATAACAAAAAAAAAAAATAGGAAGAAGACGAAGAGAAACAATCTAAATGTTTAATCTGTACCAAGGAATTTACAAAAAGTAACATTGCAGGAAAATATTTCATGCCATGGGGAAGATGTCAAGTGGGATCTAGCTGGTGAAGCTGCCATTTTGGCTTCTAAACACATAGATGCTCTTACTTTCTTTGGAATCCTGAGCAGGTGGAGGGCAGGTGTGTCAGCCCTTCAGAGGGTGAGGCCGGAGGGAAGAGGGGTCTCCTTCCGCTCCCGGCTGAACGAGCTCGCGCCAGAGCTGGAGGGAAGCCAGCGAGATGCTTCTGCTCAGATTTTGGAGGCTGGCAGAGAGACCAAGTCTCTCAAGGTTATGTGGGGCAGCTGTGGGGAAGGTGGAAGTCCAGTGTCAGAGGGCGGTTGGGCTGATTGATGGAGGCCTGCGTTGGGGTGTTGGGTGATGGTTCCCTTTTTACTGGGCACCTTCCACAAAGGTGGCTCTGGCATTTTGCATACGATGTTCCTACCCTCACACCAACCCACCCAGTGGGGGCATCTCCATTTCATAGGGGAAGAAATAAGGCCATCAGCCAGTGAGTAGTGAATTCACAAATTCATCCCATCTCTGCCGCGTCTGTCCTTGGTTCACGGATGCCTTGTCTATCTTCTTTCCTGCACCCTCCACCCATTTTCATGCAGGAGCCCAACCCTGGACTTGTCCCCGGAGCTGCCTTCCAAATGCACTTTCTCTCCATCCCACCAAGCACCTAGGTGGGTCCCCCTGGCTTCCTAGGCCCCCCTCCCTTTTATACAGTGAGGATCTCCCCTCCCGCTGTGCCACACGTTGTCAGATTATTGACTTCATTGTATCATTTCCCCTCTAAAATCCTCCCATAACTTTTCCCTGTTTATAGGGTAAAGTCCTAATACCTGGTATTGGATGCAGCTACTTCAAAATCCAACTCTGCCCCATTTAGCCAAAATCACCTTCTGTGTTCATCAAATGAACATTGAATTCCATCGTAGCAGTATCTGCTCTACGCCCAGAAGAAATCACACGCATTCTTACCTCCGGGACTTACCCACCATGCTCTCCTTCTTGGAGACGCTGATCTTCTCCCTCTACCTGTGTCTTTTAGGACTGTCCCAGGTCATTCCCCCTCCAAGGTGCCCAACCCCGCCCTCTCTTGTCAGTATTGGCTGCCCCTCCCTGAGGTCCTGTCCACAGGAAGTTTTCTCTGAACCACTCACATTTATGCCATCTTCTCCTCTGAAGTCTTGCCTGTTTTCATGAGTATCTGGTCTTCCCACTGAATTTGCAAGCTCCTGTAGGGCAGAGGCTAATTCACATAATTGTGTGCCCCCCACCAGCCCGCCCACCCACCAGCTTCTAGCACAGGACCTTGAAACACAGCAACGGATTAATATTTGTTAATAAACACATTTGCAATGGACTCAAAGCTACAGTACTGACACCAATCATAGCTCACAGGGTAAGGTCCTAAAAAAGAAGTCAAAATAGAAATAGAAAAAAAATATATAACAAAATACGCACAAAACTAAAATGATGTCCTCCATCTCTCATTTTGCTTCCCCTTTGTGATAGGCTGAATAACGATCCCCAAAGATGTTCACACCCTAACCTGTGGAGCCTGTGAATATGCCACCTTGCGCTGCAGAAGAGATTTTGCAGATGTAATTAGGTCAAGGACCTTGCGATGGGAGGTTATATGGGACCAGCTGGGTTAGCCCCATGATGTAACCACAGGGGTCCTCCTAAGAGAGGGGTAGGAGGGTCAATGACACATTGTCAGACACGAAGGTGAAAGCACAAGGGGGTAGGGATGCAAGGATGGAGCCACGGAATGCACACAGCCCACGGGAGGTGGAAAAGGCAAGGAACCGGATCCACCCCTGAAGCCTCCAGAAAGAGCCAGCTCTGCCCACACCTTGATTTGAGCCTGGGGAAACTGGTTTCGACTTTCCGGCTGCAGAATCATACATGAGCACATTTGTGTTGTCTTAAACCATTGAATTTGTGGTCATTTGTTATAGCAGCCATAGGAAAATCATACACCGACAGCTCATAATTTCTGAGAGTCTGTACCTGAGGCCATTGCCTTAAGGTGGGTTTCCTTATCTTTTTGGGTGTGATGGTCATAGGAGAGAAACCATGAACGAGTGATCAGTGATTAGAACGAGCGATGCGGGTCCTGGAGCCTCGGATTCCCGTTCTGCTCTGTGTCTGCATGTGGGCACCATTCAACAAGATGCTTATCTGCTCTTGGCCAAGCGTGAGATAGAGGTGGCACACTTTCATCGTCTCCTCACACCTCAAACATTTTTCGGAAGCTAAATTAAGGTAAAATTCAAGGAAAAGCTTTGAGACTGTTTAAAGATTTCTCCAAGATGTTAATGAAAAATGTGGAAGCAACGTCCTTTTAGGCAAATTCCTTATGGTTCAATTCAAAGATCAATATTTTTCTCTTTCGTATTTTACAGAAATTAGGCTGGGTCATAAAAATAAAAGAGTACAGTCAGCATTGTGCTCCCTCCCTCCCAGAAAGTTGTTTTCAATTTACAATGTGTAGTTTGCAATTTACGGTGTCAAAGAGTGGAGGAAGAATGGAACAGTTCTCTCTTTTTTTCACCTCAATGATTTAACAAAATAATTGAAAAGCTTTTTCGTAATGACTCTGGTCAGCAGGGCTGTCATTTGCTGTGACTGGAATTAGTGCTTCAAGTGAGGTGAGGGTTGAGTAACCCGGGATCTCATTGTTTCTGGTGAGACGAGGACCACAAGTTACCCTCCTCTGTGAAAGGGAGGTATGATGGGATCAGGCTGCAGGGGGTCTGATGCCAAAGGCTGAGTGCCCAGTCACCTCGCCAGCTGGAAGTTCAAAGAAACCCAGACTTAGAAAATGCCACTGGCCATTTCATTTCTTTTTTTTTTTTTTTTTAACATCTTTATTGGAGTATAATTGCTTTACAATGGTGTGTTAGTTGTTGCTGTATAACAAAGTGAATCAGCTATATGTATATATCCCCTCCCTCTTGCATCTCCCTCCCACCCTCCCTATCCCACCCCTCTAGGTGGTCACAAAGCCCTGAGCTGATCTCCCTGTGCTATGCGGCTGCTTGCCACTAGCTATCTATTTTACATTTGGTAGTGTGTATATGTCCATGCCACTCTCTCACTTCATCCCAGCTTACCCTTCCCCCTCTGTGTCCTCATAATTCAAAAAGAGTCATGTACCACAATGTTCATTGCAGCTCTATTGACAATAGCCAGGACATGGAAGCAACCTAAGTGTCCATCGACAGACGAATGGATAAAGAAGATGTGGCACCATATATACTATGGAATATTACTCAGCCATAAAAGAAACGAAATTGAGTTATTTGTAGTGAGGTGGATGGACCTAGAGTCTGTCACACAGAGTGAAGTAAGTCAGAAAGAGAAAAACAAATACCGAATAAAGACCCAAACATTTCATCTCTTAAATTTTAGCCTGGGTCACAATTTTCTATGTGGTTTGTTCAAGGGCTTGAATTTGTCTCCCAAGTAAGTTGCTTGGGCTTCTCTGGAAATCCAGACGTTAGCAGCAATTGTATACGATAGCTTAATCACAAGAAAAAGGAGATTGTCAGAAGGGAAGCTGTCTGGGGAGACTCAATTCCAAGAGCTGTGGGCCCCTTTGCTATCTGGTCTTTGCACTTGGTGGGGACACGGGCTGGCCACCTCCAGCATCACTCCTCATTGCTGAAGACGGAAAGCCTTCGGTAGCACCAGGGAGGGGTCAAGCAGGCCCGCCCTGCAGCGTGGAGATCCAATCACCCGGCAGAAGCGGGTCACCCCACCCTCGTCTCTCTTTGTCCTGCCACAGCCCAGGGGCCCCAACCCCCGGCTCTCCCAGATCTGCCCTGTCTCTCACTCTGGCTTGGTACCTGGCTTCTCTGATGGAACTCTGTGACCAGAATCTTCCTTTTATTCTATGTAATAAAAATGCCCCGCCCTCTTCCAAATCACTCCAGGTCTTGTCTATGTGAAAGCATGAATCTGCAGACACTCACTGGACCTGGGAGGTTAGTAGGCAATGAGGCCAGGATCTCAGTAAGTGATGAAGCCGCATAAACCAACTGCATCTTACCTTCTGATTTATACAAGCACGATGCTAAAACTAGCTCTTCCGGGGTGGGACAATTGCTCGATTTCTCTGAGCCTCAGTCCCTCACCTGTGAAATATTAACAGATCCTTCTCGCACCGCAGAGCTGTTGTTGGCAGGCATCTTAAGACCTGAGAAGTTTAAGACACTGATGTTCCCTGGTTCCACAGTTGTGATTTCAAAGCCCTGCTCTGCCATAATAGCTGGACGATCTTAGGCAAATGTTCAAACTGTCTGACACTTGATATTCTCATCCTTGAAAGGCAGGCCATCACATCTGTCCTGTAGATTGTTTTGAAGATTAAATTAAGTGAGATTTTGTAGGTGAAGGCTTTGGTATGATGCTTAAGCAAACTATGAATGATAGATATGACAGTGGCTATTTTATGTGCTCCCCACGCCCCAGACATTTTTTTTTTTTTTTTTGCGGCACGCGGGCCTCTCACTGCGGTGGCCTCTCCCGTCGCGGAGCACAGGCTCCGGACGCGCAGGCTCCGCGGCCATGGCTCACGGGCCCGGCCGCTCCGCGGCATGTGGGATCCTCCCGGACCGGGGCACGAACCCGCGTCCCCTGCATCGGCAGGCGGACTCCCAACCACTGCGCCACCAGGGAAGCTCCAGACAAGTTATTTTTAACATCATTTTAAAGATGAAGAAACTGATTTGACACATTTTCACAGAAGTCTGGGGAAGCATTCCCCTCCCAGCTCACCCCTCCTCCCCAGCCCAGAGGGTGAAGTTTCTAAGTCTTAAAACTGATCATGTCAGCTGTCTTCTTTAAGACCTTGTCATGGAGTCCCATCACCTTCAGGGCAGAGTCCAAGAGCTTTAACCTGAGAAAAATGTGGCCAGATGACCAAAGCCCTCTGTTTCTCCAGCTGTATGTGATGTGTGGACAGACATCTCTCCATCTAGGTTTGCTTGTCTAGCCGTGCCCTGCACCCTGACTGCTGACATGCACAGACCTCTTCTCTATTCTCACCAATGTCACTTCTGCCACCATTCTCCCCCAGATGATTGCAGTGGGCTCCAGAGCATCCCTGCCCACCCACTCCCCTCCCCATCCGCTCACACAGTCATCTGTCCAAAGGCACATGTGACTGAATCAAGCCCTCGAAACCTTCCACTGCTCCCCAGGTTCTAGAGACGCAACCAGATTGCCAGGCATTTAGTGAGTGCCCGGGACCCTCAGCTGCGGTGTGCTCACTGTCCCTTCCTCAGCCCCGCCAAGCCCAGTTCTGGCACGCGACGGATCTGGGTCAGCATCCCTGGAGGTGGCTGGGCTTTGAGATGCTCCTAGGGGGTGTGGGGCTCAAGGCCTAAGAAGCTTGCCAGTCCTGGGGCCTGTGGCTCTCCCGTCTTCTGAGGGTGGTTTTTCCCCTCCAAGGCGGTGCCGAGCACAAGTCCAGGGGCATCCCAACCTGCACCTTGGAGTCACAACCCACCCCCGCCCCCCGACAGAGTGGGAAACTCAATCCTGCTGGTAGAATCCATGGGTTCTTGGCACCCCCCAGTTTCCCTGTCACCTAGGAGCTGACCCCCTGGCCCAGGATTTCCAGGAACCATCTGAATAAAGGCGTCCTGGGAAGGTTGGCCTTGTTCAGGATAATAACACTTTATTCTGGCAAAACAAGGTGATTCTTTAAACTGTGGGCTAAGAATCACACACGCACCTGTTCAATATGGAAGAGCCAGCACCTAAGTCTGTGTTTTACATGTGACACCCAAGAAAAGGAGATAGAGCTTTAAAAACATTTTCATGTGCCCTAGAATCATCGTGTCATGCTGATTTTGCTTCACAGAACCAAGGGCAAGCTGAACACACGTGTACTTGTGCTGACAGAAGGAACACTCAGCCTCACGTGCAGACGTCATACTCGTGGAGGACAGGCAAGTCACAGGCTTCCAGCAGGTGTGCTGGGTACACAGAGTTGTGTCCGTGTGTCAGACGGAGTGAGCATGAGACACTACCTGGCCTCCCCAATCCTCGGGCTCACTGCCCTTAGCCTCTCCCTTCAACCACCAGGCACCACTGGCCATGGGGGTCCTTGGAGACCAAGCAGGGACTCAGGCTCTCTCTGGCTGAAGGCTGGGGTCAGACGGGGGGCTGTGATGCATCTTGACCTGCTGAGAACAGAGGGGCTTCACACGCCCACAAGGCAGGGAAGCGAGCCCGGCCCTGAGCCTCCCATTCCTGGGAGAGCTGTTTCCCTGGCAACTTTCCACCACAAATCAGGTGAGTTGTAAGATCAGATTGAACTTATCAGACAGGCCACATTGGAAAATACACTTAACTTCCCATCCCAGATGTGCTCTGGAGGGAAAAGCAGGGACACAGCACACTTTGTAGGTGACATTATTAAAGAAATAACAGGGTCCTTGAATCATTAACGCAGTCGACAGACATTCGATGAGGGAGGCCCTGGGGTGAGGCCGGGGCTACAGCTGCAGTGGGAGCCCTTGGATGCATGGTCCACGTGCTGCTGTAATGTGGGCAATGCGGGAGCAGCGGTCAACATCCCTGACGTAGCAAAAAATAATAAGGAACTGCAGAAAAATCTGTCAAATTAACATATTTAAAAAACTGTCATCTTTAATACTGTTGGGGATATTGTGTGCTACGATCCCACATTGCTGATGGCACTGTAAATTGGTCTAGTTCTTTGGGAAAACAATTTGACGATATATAAAAATAAACATAAAAATATCAACAACCTTAGACACAAGACATTTAGCTCCCAGGAACCTACTCTAGGGAAGATGTTGCAGGACTAAAAACAGTTAAGAACCAGCCCCCCATGTCCGTTCTCCCCGAGGGGGCCCGAGAACCCAGTCGTTAAACACACATCTCCCCGAGACTGCCGTACTCCCCAGATTACAGCAAGGCGGGGTGACAATGCAAAGTCTGACCCAGGAATGTGACTGTGTGTAATGGTTTATCCTTACAAATCAGGCCCAAAAGGGAACCAAGAAAGAATGGGAGGGGTAACATTAGGTCAGTGACTAAAACTGAAAAGAACATGTTAATGTGGTCTTAATTTTGTTTGAATTATTCATTTAAAAACTAAGTAAAGGAGAGGGACAACAATCTCTCAAGCAGATAAGAACAAATGACAGATCTGGTCATCGTGCCCCAAGGAAGCGTTGGGCAGCAGGGTTATTGCCGCCCAAATTAGCTTGGGGAAGGCTTGATTTTGGCCACTTAAAATATTTGAACAGATTCTACCCACCTCATGCTGGGCTCCCAAGTGAGACCCATGTAAAATCTGCCTCAAACTCATGTCCGGTTTCGTCTTTGTTTCATTTCCAGCCCTGTTGCTGCAACACCACTGTCTCACAAAGTAGAAGCACTTTATCCTTCGTCAGTGTTCCACTCTTGGGATCCTTTGAGCACGAAAGGTGTCACAGGAAGGCAAATGACCTTCTTCCCGTTTTATAAAATGTCTTCTGATTCCTCATCACTCCACTTTGAAGGGAGCACAATGAACTTATTCAAGCCATCTCCACGTGGACCCCCGCGTAAATACGTTGTAAACGGCTTGATTTGTTCCAGAGTTGACAGCTATCTCATGGGGAAAGTACCTCAAAGATATTCATGCTGACTGAATCCCGCCTAAGTCAGATTTCAAGGAGCAGATCCTTTCAAAGGCAAGACAAGCATCTGAACCTTTTGTGCAAAGCCCCGGTCTAATAGCCGCTGTGCTGATTATGGGCGTTTAACGATTGCGTTTGAGAATTACGCACTGCTTAGTTTCCACTGGAATTCCGCTTTCTTGCTTCTTTTGACTGGGGTAAAAGGCGAGTGGGATGGGGAGAAACACACCACTTCATCTCTGCTTCTGCTCAATCTTCGTGCGGAGGCACCCATCAGCCTCATACAATGCCCTCTGCAACCACAATCAAAGGCTGTAATTGCAAAGAGCCCAGAGTAAGGCGACTAATAAAACCCGATCCGCCCGGTAACCTGAGTTCTGAGCTGAGTCTTTAGCGACATGAAGACAGTTCATTAATTTGTCATCCCCCAGAACAAGCTTGGAATCAAGTTCTGATTTTTTTTTTTTTTTTTTTTTTTACAGGCAGATTCAAAAGAGTGAGGGAGAGAAAGCTGCCTTTGAAATTCCTTTTCATCCAGGGCGGTGCTTAATCACACCTTTGAGGGCACTGCATGGCTATGTTAATCACAGGGCCCATGTGAGCACCCACACCGCTCATCGTGTAGCGGGATCTATTATTGGGTATGAATTGTTATTGGGTATGAATTGTTATTGGGTATGAATTGTTATTGCGTATGAATTATTATTAGGTATGAATTATTACTGGGTATGAATTATTATTGCGTATGAATGTCCAAGCGTAACAAGGCAGCTGTTGGTGCTTTCATAAGAGGGGCAGTTAACCTGCAAAGGTGCCCAGGCAAGGCGAGCATCTCAGAAGGATGCAGCTGTGCATGGGGCCCAACCTATTGGCGACTCAGGGGCTGTCTTGGGGAGCAGAGCCTCTCTCCCCAGCTCAGCCATCCATACTTGGAGTGCTCTGTAATGCCAGTTAGGTGGAGAGCTGGGCCTAGTTTTGAACATCCTTGGTGGGGACAGTTTGGAGGAGGAAGTGAAATAAACAGCCATGCTCCCTCTAAGGATGACTACAGACCTGGTGAGCTGGCAGGGTGTCCAGTGTCCATGGGTATCATCAAATTAGCCGCTCTGAGCCCTCGATGGACACATGCATGGTCTCACTGTGTACATTTAGCCTCACTCAACTGCAAACTCAAAGAAGTCCCTGTGTGACAGTCACCAAGTTTAAAATGTCCATCATCGGATGAATGGATAAAGAAGATGTGGCACATATATACAATGGAGTATTACTCAGCCATAAAAGAAACGAAATTGAGCCATTTGTAATGAGGTGGATAAACCGAGTCTGTCATACAGAGTGAAGTAAGTCAGAAAGAGAGAGACAAATACCGTATGCTAACACATATATATGGAATTTAAGAAAAAAAAATGTCATGAAGAACCTAGGGGTAAGGCGGGAATAAAGACACAGACCTACTAGAGAATGGACTTGAGGATATGGGGAGGGGGAAGGGTAAGCTGTGACAAAGCGAGAGAGAGTCGTGGACATATATACACTACCAAACGTAAGGTAGATAGCTAGTGGGAAGCAGCCTCATAGCACAGGGAGATCAGCTCGGTGCTTTGTGACTGCCTGGAGGGATGGGATAGGGAGGGTGGGAGGGAGGGAGACGCAAGAGGGAAGAGATGTGGGAACATATGTATATGTATAACTGATTCACTTTGTTATAAAGCAGAAACTAACACACCATTGTAAAGCAATTATACTCCAATAAAGATGTTAAAAAAAATTAAAAAAAAAAACGTCCAAACCCAGGTTAAGTTAGAGAGAGAAAGGAGGCGAGGGAAGGAGGGCGGGAGCCCCAAGAATTGATGTTAAATAACCAGAAGGGAAGAAGAGATCTGGGTCTCGATGGTGCGTGGCCAGTCATGAGTGGCCCGTGTGGAGATGCTCAAGTGCACTCATATCCCCCAAGGCCGTGCAGCCAGCTCCACGCTTCGCAGGATGCAGCCCAGAGCATCACGTCCAGGACGAGGCAAGAGCCCTTCTCATTTACCAGTTGATGAGATTCTGTATATTTTTGCTCAGAAATGTGTCATCAAAGCCCCCTAGTTATAATAACGTGTCTTTGGAAACAAAGACCTTAGAATAGGCGCTGCATCCTGATGTGGAGAAACCCTGGACCTTGTCGCAGGGATCCTGAGGGCTTCATCCAGGGCTCAGAATTTATTTAATGGGCAGGCAGGGCTCGTTGGTGGAATGATTCACCAGAGTCGGGAAGCCTTGAGGACAAAGAGACCACACGGAAGGGCAGCGGCTGACTTCAGGACACCAGGCGCTCGAGGAACAAAACGATACTCACAGGATACACTCGGGAGCATCTCGAAAGCTGACCTGTGTCTTTCAGGAGGAAAAACGCTTACCTGGGGAAGAACTGCTGTGACACCTCTGTTTGGGGTTGTGACAGCCAATCTCCAAGTCGTGCTGGCGGCAGGAAACTGAGACACAGCCTCAGATGCTCGGAGGGAAAGAGTGTGTCTGTCGGCCGATGTGTCTGGAAAATGCAGGGGGCGGGTGGGATTCAGATGAGGTGTGAGTGGGCCTCTGGTGGGTCCCTGGGACTCCTCCTCTGTCTGGCCCCCCTGTGGACTCCAGGTGGCCGTCATGGCATCGGCCACTCTTCCATTCACAGGCGGGAAGGGCCTGAACCAATTTCCCAAGATCCTCCTTGCTTGGGGCAGCTCAGGTCACAAGCAGGGTCCCCAGAGGGCTCGGTCTGCCTGGAACGAGGCGATTGTCCTGGGTTCGTCAGTGGTCGAGCCCCTCTGGCCTCAGTGGCCAGGTCGTGTGCCCCAGCCCTGCACCCACTGTGTCCGCACGTGACCTGAGACTGATGGGTTCAGGCCGCTCACCGTGGCTGTTCTTAAAACTCAGAGGAGGGGCCTGCCCCACTCAAGTCACAAGTCTGTGGGATTCTAGGCCTGTTGGGAGGGGGTAGGAAAAGAGACCCTGACTGTCCCATGAGCCACTGGGAAGCCTGATGCAGAGTCCTCCTGGCAGTGAGGTTGGAAAGCTGGAAGCCTCCCTCCCCTCCCCTTGAGCCTTGGGTCAATCACATGGTTGGTCTCAGTGACAATCGAGGATGGTTCTAAATTGTTTTTTAACACTTAACTTTTAGAAACACCAAAAGCTAAGAGTGTGGTACTTGTATAGATTTTTTTTTAAAAAAAGCATTAATTACTGAACATTTCTAACACACACAAAAGTAGAGAGAATGGTACAATGAGCTCCCAACATCCATCCCCCAGATCCAGCAGGATGAATACGCAGCCGATCTGTTCTCACATTCTTACCCAGCCCGCCCACTCCCAGATCTCAGACACTGGATTCTGTTTTGACTTTTATAAACATCAACATTTAGCCTCTGAGAAATAGTGGACGTTACTTCCTCTTTGGCCTCTCAGCTTCCAAATTCAACCGGCTGAACATTATGGTTTAAAAGTTATATTTAAGCTAATTAACAGGTACTGGTTTATTTTCTCTTTAGGCCACCTGATTAGTTTCTCTGTAGGAATAGAATGGTGGTGGATGGGAAGCAAACATCGTCTAAAACATCGGTACCTTTAGACTGAGTCTGCCCTGAATAAGTCAGCTGTTCCCTCCTAATCATGGGGCCCTGCTCTCCACGGGTGGTACAGCTGTCCCTCGCTCTTGTCTTACGTCCCCGGACGTGGTTCCAGGGAGTCAGGGCTCGCCGACACGGACGTGCTGCCAATGATGTCAAACAGAGGGCCCGGCTGTCTTGAGCAAGGCCTGAGATGCTTTCACCAGCCCTGGGGGTAACAAGTACCATGGACACGGTGGTCTTTCTGTCCGTGTGATGAACCGAAGCCACTGAGGCCAGACCTGCCCCAGACTCAGGGAAGATGGTGTGAGGTTGGCCCCAGACCCAACCGGGGAGGTGAGGCGCCCGCGGAGCCCACAGAGGCATCCTCGACATGCGGGCCATCGACCGCAGCCTGGAGTTCATGGCATATCTCTGTCCTGTCACTGAGCCACGTGAAGTGTCTGCCGGGGAATTACTTCCACATCTACCATGGCTAAGCTCCTAGTGGCACGGAGCGGAGGTGTCATCTCTGGACGGTGCTGCTATAGGGGGAGGCGCCCTGGCCCGTCTGGTCCCGGCCGACCCCTCACCTGGAGCGGGCAGGGCTCCTCCTTCCCCCGGGCTGTATCTTCTAGTTCGGACCTGGGAAGGAAGTACTCCAGTGATTGTGTTGCCTTCTGGGCGAATTTTTAAAATTTCCTGTCCGTGGGGAGCATGGCTTCTCAAGGAACAGAAACGGATCTCTAAAGCGGGGAGTACAGTAACTGGAGGGGGTGGTGGGCTTGGATTCCTGCTCTACAGGGTGTGGGTGGCCCTTGTCCGTCCACTCATGGACCTTCCCAGCACAGAGGAGGCCCGCGGAAGGCAAAGCATTTGACCTTTTTGTTGTTTCGAATCATTTCCATCTCCGATTTATCACCACGGGAGTTTGGGAAAGAAGGCCGAGAGTCTTACCCTAGGAAACCAGGCAGAGAAACACGGGTTTGACTTTTACTAGAATTCTCTTTATGCTGCCAATGGAGCTGCTTCCACGTCCCATTTTGGAGGATGTGAGTGGTGACAGGCTCTGGGGGCCTCTTTATCCGCTCAAAGAATGGCCACGCCCATCACCTCGTCAGACTTCTGCCAAAGCCCAGATGGGGAGCTGCCCCATCACTGCTTCATGGAAGGGGAGGTGAGAGACCCCCTCAATCCACAGGGTGCGTCAGCGCAGCCCTGGGTTAGGTGTCTGCACGCTTTCCACGGCTCTGTGCTTCCTTTGGGGCCTGATCTCATGACGGGTGGCTTAGGGTCACGTAGCAGGGTCTCATCTCTGAAGGGGTCTGGTTAAGAATGACTTTCAAGTTTGTTCTCTCTTTGCTTTCAGAAGCATCAGCTTTTATAACCTCCGACCGTGTTTCAGCGCGATTTGGTGGCCAGGACTGTGTCCATCCCAAAGCATTTTCAAGAGCAGCTGTTTATTAAAATGCCAACAGCAGTGATTAATTTCGGATGCTCTGCAGTGGGTCTGCTTCCCGCTGGAAGACATTCCCGGTTCAAGCTGCAATCTGTGGCAGCCGGCTCTGCCAGGGCACCCCCTCCCCCAACCCATGTTTGTTCCATGAGATGCATTTATTTTGTCCAAGGAAGACCTGTCCCTAAGCCCACTGGACGAGACCAGTACTCTGCCAGGAAGGTGGGCCATCCATCCAGCCCGCTGCTGCCCCCCCGGGACACCGAGTCCTGTGCTCACTCCAACTCACCAGGAGATGCTGCCACCATTCTCCCGTCCGCTAAGCACCCTCAGCCTCACGCCCTTATCCTCCTTGCTATCCCGAGATAAAAGCCTCTCACCATCTCTTTCTTCCTGCACCTTCGTAGTCTTTTCTTCCTGAAGCAACCTCTCTTTCCTGGCTTCCCCCATTGCCCTGTTTCTCTTGTAGAACGTGCCTGGGCTAACAGAACAGTCTGCATTCTCCATACTTACACCCAGGCTACTGCGGATTTCTGGAGAAACCCCCAGCCATGCAGACTGGTACCACTATTAATCCTTGGCTTCTCCCTGTGCCCTGACCCAGCCTGGTGGTGTTTCTAGGTTTCCTGCTGAAACAACCTTCCCATTTCCTCCAATGACTTTCAAACGTTGATTTTTTGCCACCGGCCTCCTGAAGCATATGTTCTAGTGGGAGGAGGTGGGGGATAAATAAAGACATAAAATGAGTGGGAGTGGGGGAGCTAGAGAGGGCCAGGTTGGCTTTAATTTTAAGGAAGGTGTCAGAAAAGTTACCCCTGAGAAAAGACAGCAGGGCAATGACCCAAGAGAGGGGTTTTGGGGTCATTACCTGGAAGAGTCATTACTCTGGATATGATGTGAAATTGAGTTGAATTTTAGACCCAGCCTCATGCTTTAATTGCTCGTTGCTTCTGGGTCTGTGACCATATGTCCCCTGATCCATTCACCATCCCCAGGGAGGTGCCTTCATTAAAGAGAACTCAGCGGATGGTCTCTGCCCCGAATATAAGTCAGTCCCAGTGGCACTGATGTCATGATGGAACATGAAATGTCCCTTCCACTCAGAAACCGCCATCCCCGTCTGAGCCCAGGGTGCTGCTCTCACCTGTGACAATTAAAATGCTCTGTAAGCCGCTAGATAGGTGGGTAGGAGGGTCCAAGCAACACACAGTTCTTGGGGCACAATTTCTGTCTCCCGTGCTGGGTTCCCAGCATGTTCCTTTGTTCCTTCACCATGTTCCTTTGTTCTTTTAATATTTATTTATTTATTATTTTTGGCTGTTTCGGGTTTTAGTTGTGGCACACGGGCTCCAGAGTGCGAGGGCTCGGTAGCTACATCACTCGTGGGCTTAGTTGCCCCGTGGCCTGTGGGATCTTAGTTCCCCGACCAAGGATCAAACCTGTGTCCCCTGCATTAGAAGGTGGATTCTTAACCACTGGACTGCCAGTGAAGTCCCTTCCTTTGTTCTTTCAATGTGTGTTTAGGGAGCCGTCTGTGTGCTCAGCCCTGTGCTGGTAGAGGGGCCAGTGAGTGAAATTTCATGGTCCCCCCCCCCCATGTGGACCTGCCATCGCGGTGTTGGTGGGGGGCTCCAGGTCAACAATACACACCTAAAGGCAACAAACGAGGTTCTTCCAGATAAGTGCTATGGAGAAAACAAAAACCCCAAAGAGACGAGGCAGTCTCGCGCCTCTGCGTGACTTGGGTCAGGGGCAGTGGCTGTTGAGGTGCCTGGTGAGACCTCTCTGGGGCCCTGGCCTTGGGGCGCATCTCCAGGGCCCAGGGGAGCCAGGCCATGCAAACCCGGTGTGAAAGGAGAGGCGTAGAACGAGGAGGGTATTAACTAGGCAGGGGAGAACCTTGTTACCACGGGCAAGGGTCGGGGGAGGGATAGATTGGGGATTTGGGATTGACATATGCACTGCTATATTTAAAATAAACGGCAAGGACGTACTGTATAGCACAGGGAACTCTGCTCAATACTCTGGAATAACCTAAAGGGGAAAAGAATTTGAAAAATGATAGATACGTGTATATGTATAACTGAATCACTTTGCTGTACCCCTGAAGCTAACACGACAGTGGTAATCAACTATACTCTGATATAAAGTAAAAATTAATATAATAATAATAATAATACAAATAAAGTGTTTAACAACAGCAACAAAAAGGAAGCACTGACAGTGTATTGTAAGGTGAGAATTGTGTGTGGACACGGCAGGGGTAGGGGAGCCCAAAGCCTGTCCCTCCCCATCTGGGATTTGCTTCTTGGGAGGCGACTGCCTGTCAACCAGTCTGTCCCCAGCAGCGCCCCGAGCTGAGGGGCTGGAGGCACAGAGCTTGGAAACGCTTCCTCCCCAGGCCAACTCCAGGGACCCTCCCCTTCTCCCGAGGGACAGGTGTGCGCGAGGGCGTCGAGTTCTGGAAAGTCACATGACTGGTTTCCTAGACTGTTCCGCGTGGCCTCCACAGAGTTTTCTTTAGACCCGGCGCGGTTTCCCGTAGAGGGCTGGGTGGAATTCACATATATACGCCCGGAGACAGTAAGTGGAAGATGCATCTTTGTTTAAAGGAAAGTCTCCCTCTTGCACCTGGTTGTCTTCACAGTTGTACATGCTGTAATTAAACATTTTTTTAAAGACAGAATGAGCATACACAGTAGATTCTACATCAGTAATCTTCACTTTTGCTTGGGAAACTAGAATCAATAGGAGATAACCAGGCACTGTAGGTACGTAGGCAGTTAGTCTATGGAAACAGCACTACTGGAAGGAGTATTTCAGGTGCCACCTGGGGCGGCGACCGGCAATAAGTGAGAAGACACCAGTATGAATATGTATATCCGGACCCTGGTGGGGGTCGCCCCGGGGAGCACACTGTGGTCGGTTACATCTAAGCCATTTCCTTCATATCGTTGCAGGAAGGGGAGAGGGTGTCGTTTAAGGATGTCCTTGGGTGGCTTTAAATTTCAGTGTTTTTGTTACTTCGTTAGGAAAGTGTCTTTGACGCCGTCAGAGGATGACGCTGGCAGAGTTGAGAAATGCCGGCACGCTCCCTTCCTACCCTGCTGTATTTTTGATATGCAAATTGCATTTCAACGTGTGCTTCCAAGATGCTCAGACTGACTGGGCTTTGATTTGGCGGCACCTCGCTCGATGAGATGAGATGATGTGATCCAGCAGGGCTGGGCGGTGGGTGTCGGGGTCTTGGGGCGGGGAGATCAGGGTTGGTGAGGAGCCCACGCCTGGGGCTGTCCTCCCTGCAAATTTCAGAACCCCTGCCGCTAGCTCCTGCTGACTCTGAAGGTCGTGGAAAGGCTGTTCTTCTGGGCTGTGTTCTTGGTTGAGTTTGTGGGTGGCTAAAATGTGACCTCATTTTCTTGTGTGTATTTCTAAAAACGCAGGCTCATCACTCATAGCCACGTGTTAATTCCTGGGCTCCCACGACATTCTCAGGGCCTGGACAAAGGACGGAGCAGAGGTGACTCCTGCCTGGGCCCGGGATTGCGGTGGGCACTGGCTCCAAGGGGACCCGGCAGTGGGATGCCCAGGATCGTGGTCTTGGCTCACGTGAGGACAGAGCAGCCTGAGCTTCATTACCGATGCTGGTTCTGCCCCCAAACTCTCCCCATTCCACCTTTGCTTTCAAGCCCCGGGGCCCCTGCTGTCTGACCCATGCAGCCTGAAACACCTGCAAGAGCTCACCTTCTGGGTGTGCAGGTGAGGCCAAGAGCTGGGCACCACCAAAGGAGGCTGCGGGTACGACCCAGAGGACTCGCACACGTCCTTCCCCGACCCCCCCGACTCTGGGGGCTGTTTATCATCTGTTCTCATCAGGGGCTTCCTCCGGGAGGGTCTTGGGGGTTGAATCAGCCCTGCCGAGGCCACGGCACGTACCCAGAGCTCGGCCCAATGTGTGACACTTGAATGTGCCTTCCAAGGGTTCTGAATGAATGAATGAACCGAGAATGGATGAATGAATGAATGAATATGGTTGTGCAGGGAGCCGTGACCAGAGGACCGACATCTCACAGACCTGGGTGGGACAAGGAAGAGACGCCCCCCAGGACATACAGAAGATTACGAAGGAGACCCTAAAGAGTCTCCAGTGGCTGTGATAACAAGGAACCACACCTGGGGGCTTCACAGAAATCTATTCTCTCCCACTTCTGGAGGCCAGAGTCCAAAATCAAGGTGTGGGAGGACAGAGGCAGAGGCAGGAGGGATGCGGCCACCGGCCAGGGATGCCTGGGACCCCAGAAGCCGGGAGAGGCAGGAAGGACCCTCCCCTGGAGCCTCCGTCCTTGCAGGGCCCTGCCCCTGTCCAGGTGTCTCTCTGTGGCCTCCCCTCTGCCTATTCTTTACAAGTCACTGGATTTGGGGCCACCCCAAGTCCAGGATGACCTCATCTTAAGATGCTTGACATCATCGCCTCTGCAAAAGTTCTATTTCCAAATAAGGTCACATTCACAGGTTCTGGGTGTTAGGGCTTGGGTGTATTTTGGGCGTCCACTATAGTGGAGTCAACATGCGGGAGCTGATCCTCCTCGGCTGACCCCTCTTCTCTCACAGGGAGCTTGGGCATCTGGGAAGGTCAGGGCCGAGTGGTTTTATTAAGCATGTTTTCTTGTTACCTCATCTGTTCTACACGGATGACCAATTTTTAAGGAATTAGAATAAAATGCAGTTAACACTAAAGCTATTTTAAACTTAGTTTCAATTAAATTCCTTATGAATATCAATTATCACTGTACGGTATGATCCCCAGTTAATAAGGATTTCCAGTTGATGGAACGCCAAATTGAGCGGCTTTATCGCACGCAGTGCAGGGCCGCTTGGAAAGGCCTGTAATCCATGTGCTTTTTCCAGCAAGAACTTTGGACAACAAAGCCAGCTGAGGGCTGGCCACAAACTCTGCAGGTGCAAACTCTCACCTTCCCTGCACCTCGGCTTCCTCACCTATAAATAAGGGTAATGATAACAGTCCCACCAAACAAAGGTTGCTGTGAGACTAAAATAAGACCCTATAGTAACATTAGCTAATGCTGGCACAGCACGTACCATGAACCATTCTGATGGTATATAATTTTTTCCCACACTATATAATAATATATATTATAATAATATAATAATGATTTTGTTACTGTTCCCGTTTTATAGATATTGCTCCATTTTACAGATGAGAAGACTGAGGCTGAAGGAGGGGAATAATGGGGGAAACTTGCTTGAAGGACCCAGCAGGTGAAAGCCAGGCTCTTTCCAAAGCCCTAAAAATCCTCTGTGGTACATTCTGTGGGTTTGGACAAACATATAATGACATGTATCTATCATTATAATATTATAGAGTATTTTCACTGCCCTAAAAATCCTCTGTGCTCCATCAGATCACCCCTCCCCCCCAACTCCCACCCACACCTTGACCACCACTGATTTTTTTTTGACTGTTTCCATAGTTTTGCCTTTTCCGGAATGTCATAGAGTTGGAATTATGTAGCCTGTAGCCTTGTCAGATTGGCTTCTTTCACTAGGTAATATGCATGTAAGCGTCCTCCATGTCTTTTCATGGCTTGATAGCTCATTTCTTTTCAGGGCTGAATAATATTCCACTGTCTGGATGGATTACAATTTATCCATCCACCTACTGAAGGACATCTTGTTGGTGTGTTGTTCTAGCACCATTTGTTGAAGGGACTATCTTTGCTCCGTTGTATTGCCTTTGCCCCTTTGTCAAAAATCAGTTACTACAGTGACATGAGTCTCTTTCTGGGCTCTGTATTCTGCTCCATAGATTAGTTTTCTATTCTTTCACCAACACCACTCTGTCTTGATTGCTTAGCTTTATACTAAGGCTTGAAGTCAGGTAGTGTCAGTCGTCCAGCTTTGTTCCTCTGCTTCATTACTCAGTTGGCTATTCTGGGTCTTCTGCATCTCTATATAACTTTAAAGTCAGTTTGTCAATATCCTTAAAATAGCTTGCTGGGATTTTGATTGGGATTGCAATGAATTTAGGTTCAAGTTGAGAAGAACTGACATTGTGACAATATTGAGTCTTCCCATCCACGAACATGGAATATCTCTCCACTTGTTTAGTTCTTTGATTTCATTCATCATAATTTGGTAGTTTTCCTTATATAGATCTTGTACATATTTTGCTAGATTCATACATAAGTATTTCACTTTTGAGGGGTGTTCATGTAAAGGGTATTTTGTTTTTAATTTCAAATTTTACTTGTTCAATGTTGGTATGTAGGAAAACAATTGACTTTTGTAGGGTAACCTTGTATCCTGCAACCTTGCATTAATTGCTTATTAGTTCAAGGAGGGTTTTCTTTTTGTCAGTTCTTTCAGATTTTCTTCACAGATGATCATGTCATCTGTGAACAAAGATAGTTTTATGTCTTCCTTCCCAATCGGTATACGTTTTATTTCCTTTTCTTTAAAATTCAAGAAATTGCATTAACAGGGACTTCCAGTACAATGCTGAAAAGAAGTGGAGAGAGGTGATATTTTTGCCTTGTACATATCTTAAGGGGAAACCTTCAAGTTTCTCACCATTAAGAATGATGTCAGCTATTTTGTAGACAGTCTTCATCAAGTTGAGAAGTTCTACTCTATTCCTAGTTCACTGAGAGTTTTTATCATGAATGGATGTTGTATTTTGTTGAATGCTTTTTCTGCATCTTTTGATATGATCATGTGATTTTCCTTCATTGCTCTGTTGATGTGATGGATTACATTAATTGACTTTTGAATACTGAACCAGCCTTGGGTACGTGGGATAAATCCCACTTAGTCATGGTGTGTAATTCTTTTTATTCTCTTTTGGATTTGATTAGCTACTATTTTGTTGAGGGCTGTTGCATGTATGTTCATGAGAAATATTGGTCTGTAGTGTTCTTTTATTGTAAAGTCTTTGTCTAGTTTTGGTATTAGAGTAATGCTTTCCTCATAGGATGAGGTAGGAAGCATTCCTTTTGCTTCTAAACCCTGAAAGAGATAATAGAGATTTTGTATCATTTCTTCCTTAAACGTTTGGTAAAACTCACCAGTGAGCCCATCTGGGCTGGGTGCTTTCTGCTTTGAGAGGTAATTTCTTTAGCAGACATAGGCTGTTCAGATAGTCTATTTCTTCTTGTGTGAGTAGCTGCAGATCGTGCCTTTCGAGGAATTGGTCCATTTCGTCCATAGGTTATCAAATCTGTGGGCACAGAGTTGTTTATAATATTCCTTGATTAGCCTTATAATTTCCATGGTATCTGTAGTGATGTTCTCTTTTTTTCTGATATTAGTAATTTTTGTCCTCTTTCTTCTTCTTAGTCTGGCTAGAGGCTTATTGATTTTTTTATTTTTTATTTTTTAATCTTTTCGAAGTATCAGCTTTTGGTTTCACTGATTTTCTGTATTGGTTTCCTGTTTTTAATTTCATTGGTTTCTGCACTAATTCTTATTGTTTTCTTCTGCTTACTTTGGATTTACTTTTCTTCCTTCTTTTTAGTTTCCTAAAGTGGAAACTTTGATTATTGGATTTTAGATCTTTCTTCTTTTCTACTATATGCGATCAGTGCTATTAAGCACTGCTTTCACTGCCTTCCACAAGTTTTGGTAAGTTGTGTTTATATTTTCATTTAGCTAAAAATATTTTACAATTTCTCTTAAGTTTTCTTCTTTGACCCATGTACTATCTAAAAGTGTGTTGTTTAATTTCCACATATTCTAAGGTGTTCCGGATATCTTTCTGTTACGGATTTTGAGTTTAGTGTGTTGTAGTCTGCAAGCAGACACTGTGTCATTTCTATTCTTTTAGATTTGTTAAGGAGTGTGTTATGGCCCAGAATGTGGTGTGTCTTGGTGAATGTTCACGTGAGCTTCAAAAAAAAAGCGTATTCTTTTATCGCTGAAGTTGTCTATATATGGCGATTATATCCAACTGATTGATGGTGCTGTTGTGTTCAGCTATGTCCTCACTGATTTTCTGTCTGTCCATTTCTGAGAAAGAGGGGCGTCGAAACTGCCAATTATGATAGTGGGTTTATGTTTCTCCTTGCAGTTCTACCGGTTTTTTGCCCCATGTAGTTTGATGCTCTGTGGTTAGGCCCAGTACTTGTTAAAAATTGTTGTTTTCTCAGAAAACGGACTCCTTTATCATTGTGTAAAGCCCTTCTTTATCCCTGATAACTTTCCTTGCTTTGAAGTCTGCAATTGTGTAGTGACTCCTCTTTCTTTTGATTCATGTGGGCATGGTACAGTTTTCTCCATCCACTTACTTTCAATATGTATGTGTCTTTATGTTTAAAGCGGGTTTCTTGTAAACAGCGTATAGTTGGATCTTGTTTATTGAGGCACTCTGACAATCTCTGGCTTTAATTGGTGCATTTAGGCCATTGGCATTCAAAGTGATTATTGACGTAGTTGGATTAATAGCTACTGTATTCATTACTGTTTTCTACTTGCTGCCCTGGTTGTTTGTTCCTATTTTTGCTTTTCCTCTTTTTATGCCTTTTGTGATCTTAACTAAGCAGTTAATATCATTCTATTTTTTCTCATTTCTTAGCATATCAATTATACACCTTTTTTTTTTTGCGGTACGCGGTCCCTCACTGCTGTGGCCTCTCCCATTGCAGAGCGCAGGCTCCGGATGTGCAGGCTCAGCGGCCATGGCTCACGAGCCCAGCCGCCCCGCGGCATGTGGGATCTTCCCGGACCTGGGCACGCACCTGCGTCCCCTGCATCGGCAGGCAGACTCTCAACCACTGCACCACCAGGGAAGCCCTATACAGCTTTTTTAAAAAACTTTTTTTTGTACTTGCCCTGGAGTTTTCAGTATATATTTACCACTAATCAGAGTGCACTTTTAAAGAACACTGGACCTCTTCACGAATAGTGTATCTTATTATAACAAAATAATCCTAATACTTTTCTCTTATTCCTTGTATCATGCTGTTATTCATTTCACTTATATATAAACACACATAAGCATATATATTATATATATATAAGCAAAACGTAATCAAATTCATTTTTGCCATTTTTATTTTGAATAACATGCTATCTCTTAGATCAAAGACGTATTGGAAAAATAAGATTTTCTTTTACCTTCACATCCCCTCTTCAATGCTCTTCTTTCATTATGTAGATTCGAGCTTCTGACCTATATTATTTTCCTCCTCTCTGAAGTACTGCTTTAATATTTCTTACAAGGCAGGTCTACTGGCACAAACGTCCTCAATTTTTGTTTGACTGAGAAAGTCTTTCTTTCTCCTTCACTTTTGAAGAATAACTTCACAGGTTACTGAATTCTAGTCTGGTGGGGATTTTTTCTCTGAGCACTTTAAATATTTCACTCCACTCTCTCCTTGATTGAATTGTTTCTGTGGAGAAGTCAGATGTAATTCTTACCTTTAATCCTCCATAGGTGAGGTGCTTTTTCCTCTGGCTGCTTCAGGATTTTTTTCTTAATCTCTGATTTTCTATAGTTTGATGGTGATGTGCCGTGTGTAGTTTTTTCTGGTATTTAACCTGCTTGGTGTTCTCTGAGCTTCCTGGGTCTGTAATTTGGTGTCTGACACATTAATTTGAGGAAACTCTCAGTTGCTATTGATTCAAAAATTTCTTCTGTTCCTTCCCTTCTTCCTTCTCCTTCTGGTATTCCCATTACGTGTATGTTACCTTTTGGCGTTGTCTCACAGTCCTTGGATTCTCTGGGGGTTTTATTTCCCAATCTTTCTTCTCTTTGTTTTTTGGTTTTTGGAGATTTCTTTTGAGAAATCCTCAGTCTCAGAGGTTCTTTCCGCAGCTGTGTTCAGCCTACTGATAAACCTGTGAAAGGCATTCTTCATTTGTGTTACCGTGCTTTTTATCTCAAGGATTTCTTTGGGGTCTTTCTTAGGATTTCCCCTATATCTATTTATCTGCTTACGTTGCCCATCCATTCCTTCATGGCTTTATCCATTACAGTGCTTAGTATATTTTCATAGTTGATTGAAATTCTCGGTCTGATAATTCCAACATTCTTGCCTTGTCCGGGGCTGCTGTTGTGTTTCAAATTGTGCTTTTTTTTCCCTTTTGGTATGGTTTGTAGCTTGTTCCTGATAGCCGTACATGATGTTCTGGGTAAAGAGAACTGCTGTAAATAGACCTTTAGTCACGTTGTGAGGAGTGCCCGTGGGGAGGGAAGGGTCCTATAGCCTTTGATTTGGTCTCTGTCTTTCATGAACTTATGTCTTTTGACTGTGAACTTCTCCAGGGTTTCTCGGTGTTTTCTCCCCTTTGTAGAGAGGAAGGGGCAGGATGACGGCAATAGACTGGAGTTGGGTATTTCCTTTCCCTGGGTCATTTAGGCTCTGATAACCCAGCAGGCTAGGCTCTGGAAGCTCTGGTTAACTGGTTTCCCGTGAGGATAAATCTTGTCAAGAAGAACAGAGTCCTGGAGTAGTTGAAAATGGTCCCTGTCCCTCCGCCTGCTGGGAGCCTGAGGGAGTTTTCTCTGATATTTACTGCGGGAGCCTGGCCGAGCTCTGGGGCGTGCGTCTCACAATACCGTGGGACCTCCACGACCAGGTCCCCCGGGGTTTCTAGCTCTCAGCGCTGTCCCCGCTGGACATCCGCGACTCATCAACTGCCCTTCGGGTCTCCCGCCCTGGTGCCGGCTTCTGCTCCGGGATGCTGCGGCTTCCTGTGTTTGTCTGTCTCTCCCACCTTGGGGCAGCGTTTGCCTGTGTCTCCCTTTTTTAGGAGCCAAAAAAATTGTTGATTTTTTTAGTCAGTTCAGCTTTTCACTTGTTAGTATGAAGTGGTGACTTCCAAACTCCTTCCATGTAGAACTGGAAACTGGTCAGTCCTTTGTCTGTAAATATTTTTCCTTAATAAATGCCTCTAAAGCTGTACCTTTGACTCTGAGCGCTGCTAGGACAGATCCCGGCATCCCAGATGGGCCGTGTTCCCTTTGCCCATTACTGTTCATCGTGAATGACCGTCCCCAGTCTCTGACAACCTCCCAGGGCTGCTTCTGCTCTCTGCACCACGTGGAACTCTCTAGTCGCCTGTGGGCCTCACCCTGCAAGTGCACTAATGTTCCCAACTTCCAGGGGAGCAAACTGAGCCTCCGAGAGGTTACAGAGCCCTCAAGGTCACCAAGACAGCGAGAGGTCATCTGGCGTTCAAGCCAGGCTCCGCACACGTCCACAGCCTGAGCTATAGACCCTGAGCCCCAGCTGCCCCTTTCCTGCGGTGGCCGCTGGAGGGGAGTGGGGCACTCACAGCCGTCAGTGGCCAGGAAAACAGACCTGAGAACAGGGCTTCTGATCCTCCTTCTGGGAAGGCTAGGGTGAAATAATCAGGGCTATTGTTAATGTGGCATTTTATCATCTAATCTATGGAGGGGTACTACACAAGTTTCCAGAGTAACAATTTAGATGTCTTGTTTTGAATTAACATCTTGCAGCTCTTAAAGCCCTGGAAAAAATTGAATATTAGTCAGGTATTTAGTTGCTAAGAAACGGCACCGAAGAAGCAGCCCGTTTAGAGGAGACCATGGAAATGCCGCTCGCCGTGGGGTTTGAAACGCTTGGTTTGTGGAGAACCCAGCTCCGCCATCCCAGCCACGAGGGCATTTTTTAAACAAAGAAGGTGTCTCTGATTCCTTATCATGGTCCACTGGTTTCTACATCCAGTCCTGAGAGAATCAAGACCAAGCCCAGACATGCTTGTGTCAGAGGCAGGCAGCGCCCTGGAGGAAGAGCTCGGGAAGCAGGGTGCTCCTTGCTCAGCTGTGCACCGTGCTGCCCTCCACCCTCCCCTCGCCTCCCGTGTTGGATCCGGCCGCCACTGCCTGGACGCTTGATCTGAATGGGCGCAATCGGATTCTGTGTCCTGGGAATTTGGACCTGGGTCTGAGACACTCTCGTGTGGGTGTCTCACCAATGCAAACAGACAGAACCTGGGGGCCTAGGGGCTTCTGTGCTCACGGCCATTGGTGCGGGAAGCGGGGAGAGGGCTGGAGCAAACGTAGGTGTGCAGAAGCCCCGAGAGGCAGGCCTCCGAACCGCGGGGATCCTTATCATGACTTCTCACACTCCTGGCTTATGCAAGCTCAAGATGTTTTCTATTTCTTGCAACCGAAAAAGTCCTAATTAATCTCCATCCATTATTGGAGCATGCTCAGAAACTCCCCTCCATCCCCGGCGTTCTCCCTGGGGACTTGGGTGTGTGGAGTCTCTTTCTCAACCATCCTGAGTCTTAAATCCTGGACTCACAAGCTCGATGCTGCAGCCCTTCAGGGCTGTCCAAAATCCAGGTTGATCCCCTTCTATTTCTCCTTCATTGGTACACCTACTTTGGCCTCCCCACTGGAGCCCCAGGTGACATGACACACTCACTGCCTCACTGCAGACGGGATGCCCGCTCTGCTTCAGAAATGCAGGTTGATGATAACTCAGAGCGTTCTGATGTCATGGACTGGCCCCATTATTTAATCTTTTTAAGCCTCACTTTCCACATCTGTAAATGGAGGAAAATAATACTCTCTGGTCTTGAGGATGAAAGGGGGTGGCCTATTGCTGTGAATTGAATTGAGTAACCCCCCACCCCGTTCATATGCTGGGCTCCCAGCCTCCAGGACCACAGAATGTGCCTCTATTGGGAGAGAGGATCTTTATAGAGATAACCAAGTTAAAATGAGGTCACTAGGGTGGGCTCTAAAACAATATGTCTTTATCAAAAGGGAGAACGCCCTGCAGAAAAGGAGGGGAGACCCTGGAGATGCAAATACAAATTGAGGAACAGCAAAGATGCCAGCAAAGAAGCAGAAAGTAGGGGAGAGGCCCGGAGCAGATGCTCCCTCACATTCCCCGGAAGGAGCAGCCCTGCACACACCTTGAGCCACTGTATGTTCTTGCTGTAATTTCTGCCAGCATCACCTTCTTTCCTCTGGCCCTGAAGGTCACCATCCCAGCCAGAACCCCGTGGGGAGTCTCTCCTCTCCTTCCTGGGGAAACCGTCAGAGGGGTCCAGCAAGTCTCAGGCTGTTGCGGCAGAGAAGACCAGGCCCAGAGCCATGCGGGGCCCCGACTTAGCTCAGCGTGTGTCTGGAGGGTTCTCGCGTGCCCCTCCCTGCACTGCACACACACATGATGACTGAATCCTTACATGGGACCCACAGAGGAGAGTCTGGGCCAGAGGTCAAACGAATGAGAAGAGAGACTCCGGGGGATGAGCACAGGTAACCTCTGGAGGCTGCGGGACGAGAGGTGATGGGAGAGTAGAGAGAAGCCGATCCCCCGAGCGCCTGGTGACCAAAGAGATACGCAGACAAACAGCCAAACCCCTGGCCCATCCTCTGGACTCTACGCCAGGCTGATCATCTATCTAGTCCTGGGATTTAGTTTTATTTTGTCTGGTGATACTTAGCATGGGCCATGCACTCCCTCAGCCTGAGGTCAGAGCAGCAGATGCAGCCTCCTGGGTCGCCTGGCTGACAAGCAAGGGACCGGGAGCTCAGCTTTGCCACCGTCCTGCCAACCAACCGTCTCTGTCCCCGGGGCCAGGGAGTGTCAGCCAAGTGTCTCTGCCCCAGCCTGGAAGTGAGTGCGCTCACCGCAGCCACTGCAGGTTCCCCGCGGTCCATGAAGCCCGAGTCACCGTCAAGCTCCACCCTGCACACGCCATAGAGAGAAGGACGGACACTCTGACAAGGGCACTGGACCCAGGGGGGGGCCACCCTGACCCCCGTGGCCTCCACGGACTTTCCTTTTCAAAGCTTGTCACGGGGGACACCGGGGCTGAAGTGACGTGCCCTAGAGGTCATCGTGTGCTGCTGCCCCTCCCCCTTCCCAGCCAGTATCCAGAGGAAATGTTCCTCTCCACCCGGCTCCCCGCTTCCCTGCTCCCATCCCTTCAACCTGGAGCGGTTGTTTTCCCGTTCAACCCTCGTGCAGCGCATCAAACCGTGAGCAGGTTAATGATGCTTTGTGAAGACGTTTCGCCTTCCAGAGACTCCAAGGGGCCATCATGCGGGCCATTTCCATGGAGACGGTGTAAACAAAGTGGCTTTCCTAGTGATCACTCCCACTGGTGGCATACTGGGGGACAAGGCTCCAAGATCGAGCAGTGAGACAGCAGGATGCACAGAGTAAACTCATATCCATCCCCTCCCGACCCATTGGCTGGTCCTAAGCCTCTTACTGACAGGAGTTTCTGTTTCTGGAAAAACTTGCTGGAGAGAAAACTCAAGAATATTCTTAACCCCAAAAGATTCCCCATCCTCTGAAAAAAGAAAAGCAAGCGCAACTGTTTCAAGATATTTATTCTCCTTGTTGATAAGGCAAAGAAATCCTAAATCATTGCATTAAAAAACCTTTTAGCAAGGAAAACAATAAATTCCCTTAATAATGTGTTTCTCCCTGCCACAGAGAGGTACACGTTCTGATATTTTTAAAGGTGGATCCTCAGTTAACCAGGGAGAGGACCAGAGGATTCTCTCTGGTCAGTGTGGTCCACTGAATAATGGTCCCCAAAGATGTCCACGTCCAAATTCATGGAACCTGTGGCTATGTCACCTGACTTGGCAAAGGGTCTTTGCAGATATGATCATGTTAAGGGCCTTGAGGTGGGAGCTGATCCTGGATTATCTGGTGGCCTTGATGTGATCATAAAATCTTTATAAGAGGGAGGCAGGAGGGTCAGAGTCAGAGGGAGAGATGGAAGATGCTTTGTGCTGGCTTTGGAGATGAAGAGTCCCTGAGTCCAGGGATGTGGGTGCCCCTAGAAGCTGGGAAGGCACAGAAAAGGATTCTCTCCTGGAGTCTCCAACAGGAGGCAGCCCTGCTGGCCCACACCTTGACTTTGGACTTCTGATCTCCAGACTGGGGGAGGGTAAGTTTGTGTTTGTTGTCCTAAAGAGGTTGGCTGTAATCTCTTTCAGCGGCACAGGAAATGGATACAGTCAGCACTGGAGTTCGGTGTGTACTCCACACATTTCCCTCCAGTCCCCTCTGCTTTTCCTTCCAAAAAATATGATGGGACAAGTTAGGGCTGAGGGCATGAGGCAGAGTGCAGGAAGCGTCGGCACTCGTGGCTGGCAGCATCCTTCTTTATCCCCACCGGCTTCCTTGCTCTCAGTTGCACACTTCGCCAGGTGACAGACGGGCTAGGTGTTTGGGGCTGGGCTGTGTCTTTCCCAGAAGCGCGGAAGCTCCGTGAGAGCAGATGCTCGGGTCTGTTTGCGAAGTGTGCTTCCCCGCCGCCCCCGGGCACATCTGCCGAGCACATAGTAACCTCAGTAGATATCTGTTGGCGGAGTGAAGGCATCCTGCTGGACCCAGGCTCTTGGACGTATTGGGTCAGTAATTTGCTTGAATCCAGTTCAAAACGAAATTTTAAAAATGCAGTAAAAATTAAATTAAATTTAAAAAAATTTAAAAAATCCCAGTGTGCTCCCCGCAACCCCGGGGAAGCCAGGTTCCGACCTGCCCCCTTCTTACCCTGTGTTTTCCTCCTGAGGCCCAGGGCAGTGGGACGTGCTGCTCTGAGGGATAGTGCTTTCCTGCAGGTGTCCTAGCTGAATCCGATATCCTAAACATTTTCATTAAAGGCATTCTTCAAGGTATACATTATCACCCTGGGTAGCAAGTGTCAGGCTGCTCGGAGTGAATTACTATGGTTAGCCCCTGAGCTCTCACAGGGTCACTGCATACGATTCAAACCATTTCAGGCACTTGGAGAGAACTGAGCCTTTGGGAATCATCCAGGGCTGTCACACAGGGTGAGCTGGTGGGTCCGTGCTGTGATGTGAGGGACAGTGACCTGCCCTCACAGGTGCGTGATGGCTTTGCATCATTTATGTCCTGGATCAAACCAGACCTGAAGCTCACTTGCTTTGAGCCAAGACCTTGCTTTTGTTCCATTCCATATAAAGTACCTAAAATGATGTGACGTTTACAGCATCAGCTTCTCCACTTTACAATGGGGAGAGGTCAAGTATCTCTTCCAAAGTCTATAAACGGCCGGCAGCAGTCTGACCCACAGGCTGATGCTAGAACCAAGGTCCCAACCCCATCTATGCCTCTTCCTCTTACAGGTCACCATAGAATTTACAGACGTAACCTTACTACAAAGAAGAGATTGCTGCAGTTGGTACAGCCTGCCCTGTTAGGTAGTGAGTTCCAGGTCCATAGAAGCATTCAAGTAGGGGGTAACCCATGGCCCCAGTCTGTGTCCTCTGAGTCGAGAATAACCTTCCCAATTTCACCTCCAGAACAACACAGTTAGCCTTGAATCAGCCTCAGTCCTCTCGGGAATAAAACGAAGGGACACACAGGGACCAGAGCTCTGAGCAATTTCTCTTGAGTAATTGCTCCACTTTTTACAGTATCACATGCCTGGGTTTTGTTAGCCTTTATGGGTTTCTTGCTGTTTGGCAGGAAAGGAAGCTCCTGGGCTTGGGGCAGGGCTGGGGGGGGGGCGGTCCACTCCATCCTCCCCTGCCTGACTGAGACAAAGGAACCCCAGGGCTGTGAATACAGGGGCATTGCTTTTGAGTTTTCAAAAGGCAGTCGCTTGCTTGGCTTCTTTTTTTCCCCCATTAAAAGTGATCCAGGTTCACGTCACTGGGAATTTTCGGGGAAGGCACAGACAGAAGGGAAGCGTGAGCTCCTGACCTGCCTGCTCCTCTCTGAGTGCTTGGTGAACGCAGGCGGGCGCAGGTGAGCCTGGGTGCCCATTCTGCATTTGGGGGTACGGCCTCTCTCCTCTCCTGGGACCCCAAAGAGTAGGTTTTATCCTTCCAAGCTCATTCTGCAAAAACAAACCCCCTGAGAAACCACTGGACCACACGTGTGACCCCAATGATTCAGACGTCTGTTTGTAGAATGAATTTTGACACCTGCAGGCAGGAGAAGCCAGGTCGGGGTGGGAGGTGGTGGCGATGTCTTGAACGAGTTATTTTTTGAGCACATTTGGGGAGAAAATGCAGCTTTCTAAGGCTCTCAAAGCCCCATTTACCTTCTCTTTAAAAAGAGACTGACAACAGGATCTGACTCATAAGGTGCTTGTTCAGATTCGGGGCAACAGACCAGGGGAAGCTCTTGGAAAAGCCCCTGGCATGGGCCAGGCACCTGAAAAACAATAGGATTAATGTTAATTTTTAATTGCTTTGTTATTATTAAATATTCATTATTAAATGAATTTTAAAACAAAGTCTCTGGAATTTGAGCTGCAGGAGGAACAAAATCCCAGGGACCCAAGTTATTTCCAAAGTGCTCTTTCCTTTTGTTCCCCAGCCCAGAGCTGGGGACTCTGGGGCATCGCGGCTGACAGGCTCGTCCTAAAGAGTCTGTCAGTATCCACGGCCCCAGCCGTCTGGTTCCAGCTGCTCTTGGGCTGCACCCCACTCCCTGGAGCTGCTCGCAGGCAGGGAGGCATACTGCCCACTGGAGACCCTGGGGCAATTAGGAGCCCATGCAATGGCATGGCAGAGCTGCACTCCAGGGCTGACCACGTGCCTGGGTAGCCCTGCAAGAGAAGGCCAGGGCCATGGAGAGGCCCAGGGGTGTCTGAATGGGCAGAAAATCTAAGGGCGGTGTGGCTGACCATTGAAAACAGCAGAATCTTAGTAGCCTGGATTGGAATACTTCTGGAAAGTCATTTGTTGGTTTGGGAAGAGTTACAGGAACTGGAATCATCTAGATCGGGTAGCAGAAGATGGCCAAGAGCATGCATGCGTCTCTTCATGGAGGAAATATTTACTGAGCACCGCTCTCTCCTGGGACTTCAACAGCCAGTGAACAGCGAGGAAATTCACTAGCCTTATCAGGACTTACGGACAGTGATCACAGAGTGAAGCCTGAAATATAGATCATGTTGGATGCTGCATGAAAACCATGCTCCCGTGGGTAGGAAAGCCAAATGGCTATGATGGTGCCCTCTGCCGGGACATCCTTACAGCAGGTCACCTCGTTTCCTTATTTATGAACCAGCAGGTGATGGAGTAACAGCCTGGTGGAGTCCCATGACGGGTGGTGGGGGTGACACATGCTCGGCACACCGTGGATGCCCACACTCGTAGCTCATTATTACCCTGTTGTACAGACAGCCACGTCACCCATTTCCTGTCCCTGCCCCAAAGACACGTGTGCAAGTTACTCGGAATAATCATAAAATAACGAAGCACAGTGTTTTCTCAGCAGCAGGGATGGGTGCACCACCTGACGACGTCTGCTCTTTTTGCATCTGTGGATGCATCTAGTGGACCATTCTAAATAAATCCGGCCTTTCAACCTTGGCTGCAGGAGGGGGACCCACTGGCCTCATTTCAAAGCTTCAGGTGAGGGTGGCTTGAGTCTCAGGCTCCCCTGTGTTGCGGGGGCACCTCTCCAATGTTCGGAAGATGCAGACCCAGGTGCAACCTGGCTGGTGTGGACTGAGGATCCGGTGGAGGTAAACACAATTGTTACTCTGGAAAATCGTAATTCGGATGGGGTTGTTTTATAATTACCCAGTTAGTGTCTCCTCACCCCCAGGAAAGTGCATGTATAACTCCAAAGTTAAGGCAGGGATGCAAAACAAGGAAATGCATTATTTTGCTCCCTTAAGCGTCCACCTCCATATGCCCATATTTCCCAAGATTCTGCTTCCCTGAGCTTTCCTGGAGACCCATCATTTCTCCGATCCTGCAGGCTCCCCAGAGGAGCCCTTGCAGGTCACTGTTTAAATGAGGAGAAAATTGGTTACAAATCAACTTAATTTTCAAAGATATCAATCCAAGGAGAACCCAATTTTGTGTGAGACGGTGGCTCCATTAAGAAGTTACCTGAACGCATAAGAAAGAAACATAAATGTGTCTCTTAAGTCGGAGTCAAAGAAACACTTTAAATTTTGCCACAATTACATGTTTTTAAATGTTTCTCCAAATTCACTCCCTTCTTGGTTTTCCTTTATTTCATTAGTCTGGCATAATGAGGAAATATGGTATGCTGGAGGAGAATGGGAGAAGCAGCGTTTATGTGCTGTCAAAAGGTCAGAGCATCTCTGACCCTCTGCTCCCTCCTTCCACCCACTGGGTGGAGACCCTCATTCCTGGGGTGGGGGGTGGGGTCTGGGCAGAGGACATGCTCTGTGTCAGTTCATGCTATGGGGTCATTTCAGTGTGTTTTCTGCCTCTGACCTCCCCCGGGGGGTGGGGAGATGGAGGCCTCCCAGGTTCCTCCTCCAGGGGGGCAGAGAGGGGACCTGGAGCCCATCCTCAGATGGAGGGACAACCCTGTCCCTGGGGAGCGGGGAAGGATGGTGGGCAGGGAAGATGGCCCCTGGGGCTGGAAACTGCGTAGAGTGGGAAAGTGAGAAGCACGTCTGGGGAATGATCAGTGAACAAAGGTTTTATCTGAGTTTGAAATTTGTTATTTACGCACATGGATTTCCAAGATGTGATTTGGTGCCCTTGAGCCAAGGAAGGTGTCTGCTCTGAGCGCCTCACGGCCACTCCATGGCATGTTACTAATCTCTGGACTGCACAGTCTTTGGTACTGAATTTGCAATATTTTCTTTTACTTACTTATACAAATATGACATTTTTCTAATTAAAAAAGAAATGCATGTTTTTACGTACATTTGGGAAAATATTAAGAAGAAAATTGAAGTCTCCAGTCATCCTAGCATTCCTGTATGCCTCCTTTCAATTTTCTCCTGCCAGTGTTTGGGTTACTTGTGTGTGTGTGTGTGTGTGTGTGTGCACAACACAAAACTGAGTCAGTCCTTTATTCACAAATTTCTCTCTTGTTTTTTTTCTTATATTCATGTGGCATCAGCATTTCCCGTATTCTCAGATGAGAATGAATTTATGAATTGTGTCATATTCCATCATGTGGCTCTTGCATCATTTTTTCTCTTACAGCTGTTCTCTTCTTATAGAACATTTCGGCTGCAAGAAACTTTTCATTGTAATTAATCTTGCTGCAATGCCCATCCCTGTACCTAAGGCTCTGGCCATGTCCTTTGGGTATCAATGATGTTTCAGAAGGAGTGTTATTGACTGTCACTCTGGTCTCAGGGAATGGACACTGGGAAACGTGGCCGAACCCCCTGCTTAGGCAGACCCTGACCCCCCTTTAAGTGGGGTCTCCCTCCTGGCTGGGGGTTGGGCCCATGGCTGAGCCCACAAAAGAGGCTGGTTAGAAAGAAAGGGTTTCTAAAAGGCTCACGTTGCCTTTGGTTCCAGACATTCCCAACAGGATGAACATGGTGCTGACTTCCAAATGAATAGGAGCTTTTCCAGAGATGTAAAAACAGAGAGAACAGGTTAGGAATGGCACCATCAATCTCTAACTGGAAGGAAAAAAATGATCCAGAGTAAGACCCTCATCATTCAAAATATTAGTGTTTTCTTTTCCAGCTTTGTGGTGTGTCCAGATGATCAGACTGAGAGGGATTTCAGGAAAATCACAGCAAAATCACTCAAAGCCCATTATGAAGAGGCAGCCTCTCAGGGCTGCCACGCTGTAGGACCAGCTCCAGGCTGCCTGGCTCTCCCATGTGTGTGACACCCCATGCCCGCCAGACCTGCCATTTGGGGTCAGATAAGGGAAGCAGTTGGGGAGAACGTGACCCCGAAACTCTAGGGCAGAGGATCTTGGTAGAAATGGTGTCATTTCTGGAAGGCTGTTAGAAGGACGCTTCCCCAGCACCAGATGGGCTGGTGAGAAGCAGATAATGTGGCAAGGACAGGGTCCCTCTGTTTGGGGTCCGTTGCAAGTGGCCCAGGAAAATGGCGAATTTAGAATAAGGACTGAAGGTGATGTCAGGGGCCCCAAGAATAGAAAGATGCCGGAGTCTCAGGAGGGACTGTAACTAGGAAGGGGGTCCCATGGACCCAGGGTCTCTGCCTCTCCTTCCCACTCCCCACTGTTTTCCTTTGCTTCTCCGAGTGTGCGGGGCCAAAGTGGGCTTCCTTCGTGTTCTCTTCTTTACCTGCCATCGCACTGAGCCGCCGGCAGGGATGAAAGGCTCTCTCGGCCTCAATGACGTGTCCTCTAGAGGGACTTGCTGACGGGCTCCACTTGGGCGGGGTGACCACTGTGTTTCCACCTTCTACAGCCAGGACCACAGGGCTGATGCCCGGGCTTCTCCTCATCTCTTTAGACCTTTATGCTGCCAAGGTCTGGACAGCACGATGCACGGCAGTCTCCAAGAAGCCTGAGCCGTGCTGGCCTCGGCTGACCACTGGTACCCATGTTCACTCTCCTCTGTGGCAAGAGTGGAAGGCATGGACCTAGGGTTTCCGAACCCACAGGACTGATCTGAATGTCATCAGCCAGGTCGTTGTGGCTCCAGCTGAGATGGTGCTTCTTCTCTTCCAACTGAGCCTCAAATAATTTTCCCCCTCTCCGCCTTGTCCCTCCACCTGCAATGGCCCATTGGAACATGTCGGCGCAAAGGGATGTTGGTTACACAAAAGGTATCATTAACTGCGATTGAAAATCAAACCGCTATTTCATTAATGGACCCATTATCAGGAAATACAGTGGTATTTGAATACCTGCCTGTGGTTACTATAGATATTCCTCTCCTTGGTTGCACTTCAAACAAATAGTCAGCATAGCATTTCCTGGGCTTTGTGCACCCATGAGTGCTCTCTGATAGACGTAATTATCCCAGGTATGCTAGACGATCTTTATTTGAATGCTTTGAATTGATGAAAAACACTACAAATGCAGATTATAGAGGGAAAAAAAAAGAACAGTGCAATTCATATCCTACCAGGTATTATTATTCTTTAAAAAATTTAAAATCAGCAGGTCCATCACCCGCTTCTTATTCTCATTTGGAATGAGCTGCAGGGAGATGAAAGGAGTCACGACACCCTAAAATGGGAGTAGCCGTGAAGATGCTGGCACCTAACACGGCTGAGTGTGAGACAGGAAACAAAATGCCCAAAGAAGGAGAAGCCACAGCTGTACAGAGCTGGACTCCTGTAAAATACTGGTGGAAAAAAATGCCTTCTTAATATTCTCTCTTTCCAAGTCTGCAGAGAATAAGAGAATACGAGTCCAGCCCAGCAATGCAGGTGATGAGGTCCCCGCAGCGATGGAACAGAAGCCCTTGTCAGCTCAGCCTGTCCCCGGGATCTGCCTCTGGCCAAACCGTGTGGCACGGACACCCCCCTCCTGGACCCCTGCCCTCTCGCCCTGGGTTGGAAAGCCCGTCCAACAACATGGACAGCATAGGAAGGTGGCTTTCTCTGTACTGGGGTTTTATAGTCAAAGCCACCCGGTCAATGAGAAGCTGGCTCCTCGGCTTAGGTGTGTCCCCAGAGGCAACGGGTGGTTCTAATGGAGGTGGGAGGAGCCTCACCAAGCCCATCAGAGTGACTTCTGACCCGGGAGAGCAGAACAGTGAGGCCAAAGGTGCGGTGTCGGCCCCTCTCCCTCACGCCCACCAGAGAGCACAAGGAGGAAGCCGCATGCCTTGCCATCATTTTCAATAAACATTGATACCCAAAGTTTAACATAAATTACCACCTCATTCCAAGATGAGGGGACCTGCCACCAGCCCATGAGTTGGCCTCCCTGAGGAAAGAGCTTGAATATTCTGCTTCTGACCGCATCTGAGTCCAGAAGGTCATGGCTGTGAACACACAGACCCTGGTCTGCCTAAATAGGGAGAGGACATGCAGGACCTGCAGGCTGCCCTCCCAGCAGGGCGTGGGGTCCAGGTGACGGCTGCCGGGAATCCCTGCTGAGACCTGACGTCAGCATCTCCTCTCTGCTCCGGGTTCAGGATGTCATGTTGGTGGCTTGTCACCTTGATGGTAGAGGTATTTACACCACGGCGATTGGCAAAATCTACCAGTCAGACCTTACCTCTCCTCCCCCCAGAAATCTGGTGGTTAAACACTTGCCAATACCCACTGATTTTAGAGCTAGAAGGAGGTATGGAACTAATATTTTGGACCTACTGTAGGCAGGTGCCCCTCACATATTGTTGCTTTTAATCCCAATACTGGCTTCAGTCGGAGAGGCAGATATCAACGTCTTGACTTTTCAGCGTGGTGAGGTCGGGGCTGCAGTTAGGATGAGTCAGGGTTTCACTGAACGTCTGGGGTCTTTGTGCTGGGTGTTCCCTCATGGAGACGGGGAGAGGTGACCCCGGGGTGTGATTGTCTGCCCCAGTCCTTGGGGGCACGTTGAGTTGTGCCCGATCTTCCCCGGAGCATCTTCCATTGTCACCCCGAATTCTCAAGGTTCTAAAAGGAAGGGCTTTCCCCTTTCTCCCCACCTGCCCACAGTTGCGCCTGATGTTACGTCATTTAGAAGTTGCAATGCAGTAAGTAGCTTTGTGTATCAATGCCCTTTGTCTATTGATGTCCACCTACAGCAAGATTTTCTTTTTTTTTTAACATGCTGAGGTTAATCTTTTTTTTTTAATTTTTATTGGAGTATAGTTGATTTACAATGTTGTGTTAGTTTCAGGTGTACAGCAAAGTGAATCAGTTGTACATATACATATATCCACTCTTTTTTAGATTCTTTTCCCATATAGGTCATTACAGAGTACTGAGCAGAGTTCCTTAGGCTATACGGGAGGTCCTTATTAATTATCTATTTTATATATAGTAGTGTGTGTATGTCAACCCCAATCTCCCAATTTATCCCTCCCCTTACCCCCTGGTAACCATAAGTTTGTTTTCTACATCTGTGACTCTATTTCTGTCTTGTAGATAAGTTCATTTGTATCCTTTTTAAAGATTCCACATATAAGCAATATCATATATTTTCTATAAAGGGTCAGATAGCAAATATTTTCAGGTTTGAAGCCCCGAGGTCTGTCTCAACTACTCCACTCTGCTATCAGAGTGTGAAAGCAGCTGTGGAGGTAAGCGAGTGGGTGCGGCCACGTTCCAGTAAAAAGTTATCATTTGCAAAAACAGATGAAACTTCGGAGCAGCTGAAGTTTGCCTGCAGGCTGTAGATCGCGGAATCCTGCTTTAGACAAAAGTGTAATGGACCAAAATTTACAAGTAGACATTGCAGCCATGGAGTTCAGTAAAATCTCTTTTTTTTTTTTTCATTTTGAATGAAGACAAGGGAACTGTAAACAATTTTCTCTTGAAAATTCTTCTCTCTCTCACGAAATATCAAGATCAGTGACGCTGCTAGTGACATCACCTCTAACGTATATAATCGATGGGGAACTTTTCAATCATTTATTCAGAAAATCTATCCTTAGTGCCCGTGCTGTGCTGGGCACCATGCTTGGCCCAGGAACGGGAGAGCAAACTGGACGTCGGAGCAGAGGCTTCGATGGCCTAAGGATGCGGTTTGGTGACTGCAGGTGAGACCCATGCAGGTTGATGCTCTCTCTGTGTGGATGCTGGGTCTCCCCCGTGGACAGGATGCAGAGACACAGGGATATTCTTCCACTGGGTCCAGCACTGGATCCCCGGCTCTGTTCGGGGTTCTGTCCATAGGACCTGTTTCACCTTCTCTCTTCGTCTTTCTCTCTCTGAGTAATCACAGTGCCTCCTGATAAACTCCATCCCTCTCTCTGTATTTTTGGGTTATAGCAGGCAGCTTTCCTTTCTATAGTTTGCATCTGAGCCAGAGAACCCCACCTGGACCACAGGGACCTGCAGCACAGACCTTTCATCCGAACGGCACTAAGCATGTAATAGCTGCTCACTCAGTTCCTTCACAAGGACTGATGGATATTGTCCCAAACCCATAGCTCCCCGAGAACCTGTGTCATGGCCTCTTTACTGCATCTCCCAGTAGAAGACGAACACCGCGGTGTGACTGCTGTGACGAGCGTGCTGGTGGCATCTCACAGGGATCGCCTGTGAGATGGTGAGACTGGTGAGGGTGGGTAGCATCTTTTGTTTCCCACGGGCCAGTTCAGGGACCATTTCATGCAACTTGTAAACTAGGTGCCCTTGTCTGGTCAAAGCATCTCAAGGGAGCACATGGGATAATTCTCTAATAGGCGCGTCAGAATGGGTAGTGAAGGGTCTAGTTAGACTGTGTCACGGGACAACGGATGGTTTGAACTTCTGCGGCAGAGCATAGGAGGAGACGTGAGGTTCAGAGCAGAGTCGCTGGCTGGATCTGACTGCAGCCGTCACTTTAAAAATAAAATTGGTGTCTAGGAGGCGAGTTTGGCTGAGGCCAAGCTGGCAGCCTTCAAGTCAGAGAATGTGCAGGGACGATGGATTAGCAGTTAAGCCTCGGCATCCGATGGCTCTTTCTTAGGGAAGGAGTGAAAGCGATGCCTTCCTGTCTCTTCTCGTGACATCTGTTGTGTCCTCCTCTCACAGAACAGGGTGGGGGCCTGAGAAGGCAGGTGCATTTGGTTTTCCCAGAGGTTCCCAAAGTTATGGCCAAACTGATCACCTAGGTCGGCTGGTCTTATCCCTCATTTCCAAAATAATGCTGGGATTCTGTCTTTGAAAAGGCTAAGCCGGTGTCTCCCCAACTCTGTCAATGGCACTGCTGCTGGATTTGATCGATTTCCCTCCTACCCAGCCACCTCTCTGCAGCCCCAGCGCCCCCGCCTGGCTCTCCTCCAAGTTGCTGCAAAGCTGCCGGTCAGGCCTCCTTGGCTCCAAACTACCCTTCAGGCCACAGGCAGACGCTTCCTTCAAAGCATGAACTTGGGTCACGTCATTCTCTTTCCTGAAACTCTTCCTGGTGGCCCTGGTGGTCACAGGACTCTCCCATTACGTGGCCTTGGTACCCTCCCAGCATCATCTTCTTTCCCTCCTCTCTACCTCTCTCAGTCTCAGCCCCAGGGAGGCTGGGCTCCTTGTGGGATGCTGACATCACCGTCTTTATATTCCCTCTGGGCCCGTGCAACGCAGCATCCCCCCTTCTCCCTCCCTGGGGAGCTCCTGCCCGTCTTCCAGGCTCATTTCCGACGTCCCTTCCCTTCACCTGGAAGCCTTCCCCTGGTCCAGCAGTCAGGGAAGGAGCCCGTGCTCTGTCCCCATGGTGCCCCAGCTCTTCATCCACCTTGGAGACCCCACGCCCACACCTCCTTCGTGCCTGTAGCCTGACTTGCCTCTGCCAGTGTGTGCATCTCTGTCCAGGGCCCTCCCTGCTCTGTACAGTCCCCACCTCTGTGCCCAGCAGGCCAAGTGGCAGAGAACTAGAGCTTCCCAGGAGCGGCCCTCGATCGATCCATCTTGGGAGACTGGGTGGAAATACCCCAGCTCTCTCCGCCCTCGGGAGAGACGACTCTGAGGTGCAGGTCCCTTGCTGGATCCCGAGGTCCCTAGTGGGACTAACTCCAGGTGCTACAGTGGCAGCTGCCTTCATGACACACCTTGACTGCCTTCCTTCCTGCTGGGGTTTCCTGGGACTCCCTCCCAAATAAACGTCTGGCCCTTGAATCCTTGCCTCAGGCTCTGCTTCTTGGGGAACCTAAGTGAAGGCAGGGACTCTTGTCACACTTTTGTGGTTCCTGCTCTGAGCTCACTGGGTGGATGAGCTCCTGGGGGTTCCAGGATGTCTTCCTGCCAGCCTGACCATCGCATCCCTGGTCCAGAGCATCCTTCCTGGCACATGGCACAGCTCCAGTTAGTACAAATGAAGAAAGGCACATGTGCTCATTTCACTGTTCAGCCAACCAGAAAATTGAAGGAAGCTGGTTGGCCTGGGTTGGGGGGCCTTGGTTTGGGGCCCAAATGTGCCTAATTGTTTGACTCTCAGAGACAGAACAGACAGTCGTTGCTGAAGAGACTGTTATTTTCTCTTCCTTTAGGACTGTGAGGGAGGTGTTAAGCTTTTCACGGGACTTACAAACTGGTGGGGGCGGGTGGGGGGGAAGGAGGACACTTGTCTTTAAAACACATGGGTGACCTTGACCCTTCTCTTGTTAGAGAAATTCACAAGCATTTGGGATCCCTGCTAGAAATATAGCCCTGAGGCCATTATTCTTCTGACTTTAATTAAATTGAGAATCATATCTCAAGCCAAAAAAAAGACAGCAAAACTATGAGATGTCCTTTACTTGTTTCTTTCTCTTTAGATCTGCACTGTGAGCATTTTTTTTTTAAAGGGAAAAATTTTAGCTTACTTATTGACTGAGATCTAGTACAACTTTCTTCCTTTTTAAAGTAATTATCCTTCTTACTATAGAAAGAGTATGCAAACAAACAGAAATTACCCTCAATTTTCTCTTGTCAAAGTTCACTCAAAGATTGAGCAGCTGAAGTGAGCCCCCAGGAATACCTGGAAAATTATATAATTATCTACAAAGTGTACTAATGGTGCTAAAGCAAACGGCTTTTCATTTCCCTTGCCATCTCCGACCTCTTAGCGCAAGTAATCCCAGAGAGAGGGACGGCAGCCACTTTCTCACTAATGGGTAAGGGGTAACTGCTGTGAGACTTGAGGCTGTTTTGGGCAACTTCAGATAATTAATTAACTGAAATAGAAAAGAGTGATACCATGTAGAGGATGGATCGGTAGGTAAAAGTGTAGCAGAGGGATGATGTTTGAAGTCTGTGCAGCTTAGGGGAAATGGGTACGGGGGCAGATGGAAGGGCCCCCAGATGCAGGTGTGTTTGCCCCTCCTGCTCTTGGGAAGTTGGCCAGAGGAATTGGGAAAAGAGGTCCCTATAGCTGATGGCTGGTCCAGGTGACCTCCCTCTGGAAGGGAAGTTAAAGAGTGTAATTTTGGGTTGTTGATAATCTGATGAGAATGATAACAACCACCATTGATACGGAGCCTTTCAGGAAGTCCAGGCTTCACCAGTCACCATGGTGGGTGCAGACACCTTAGGGGTGGAGAAATGGAATGATTTGCTGAAGGTTGTTTGGTCTGATCGAAAATGGGTGTTCTATTATGAGTAATCAGGAAGTTTCATTTCACGCCACACAATGTTCTCATTCCTGTCATGTATAATTTTTTTTTTTTTTTTTGTGGTACGCGGGCCTCTCAGTGCTGTGGCCTCTCCCGTTGTGGAGCACAGGCTCCGGACGCGCAGGCTCAGCGGCCATGGCTCACGGGCCCATCCTCTCCGCGGCATGTGGGATCGTCCCAGACCGGGGCACGAACCCGCGTCCCCTGCATCGGCAGGCGGACTCTCAACCATTGCGCCACCAGGGAAGCCCGTGTCATGTATAATATTTGGATCATTTTCAAATTTGAGAAATCTTTTGCCAAATTTACTTCAAATATGAACTATAAGATTTGGGAGAACTTTCCGAAGACCAGCTTTGGGCTCCCTGAGTTTCTCTTGGACGGTCACTGTGTTTCTAGGACTAGTGACTAAGACCTAGTGTGTTATTTATGTCATGATAGAACTTCTCATGCCGGCCTGGTCTCTTCACAGCCGTATGACGGCTTTACGTGTTGCCCCTCTTTCCCAGAAGTTCTAGAAGTCCCTGGTCAATGACTGAGGGCTTCTTTAGCAATTTGCACATGGAAATTTGGGGAAATTTGGACCCCCAAACAAAGAAATCTTTATATTTTAATTGGTATTACCAACTTGCTAGGAGAAACATTTTCCTTTCAAAAGAAGAAAAGAAAACACCCCTGGGAAGAGTTTCAGGGACCTTTTGTCCTTCACTTTTCTGCAGACCCTGGGGGCCGCCAGCTTCCCCCCAGGTGCCGGAGTCACTTCCTGTTGACTGAATCGTTTACAATAAGTAGTTTGGACAAGTCGGAGAGGAAGTTAATTTATCCTCTTGCTGGAATATTTCATTAGATCAAGGGTCTCGTTTCTTTCACTTGCCGAGAAATTGGAAGGAGCAGAGAGGGAGCTTCCTTACGGGCCGTGGGTGTCGGCTGCTTGGCACCCGAGTGACAGAGGAGCTCGATTACCAGGGACTTAGGTGCCTGTGCATCCTGCCGCGGCCCACCGTGATGCGGAAGGCAGTCTGCATTTTATCTCCCGCTCCTTGGCTGGCTGGAAATCCTGGGGACGTAGTGGGGCAAGTGAGGGAAATGAGGTGGGGCGAGTGGGGAGTGGGGTGTGGGTGCTGGTCTGTCTTTCCGGGGAGCAGCAGTTTTCCTGTTTGCATTCACGGTGCCGCTGGCCTCAGGGGACTAGAGCAGTGCTGCCTTGGTGGCTGGAGAGCCATCAGGGCACTGAGCCTTCTGCCCTGGCCACTGTGGTCCCTATGTGCTCTGGTTCTGCCTGCAGATAACCCTCGACTTGAATTTCATCTCTGGGTGTCACCTGCAGTGTGGCGTTCGGCTGGTTATTTAAACTTTGCGAGCCTTCCTCTTCTCAGCTGATGAACGGTAGGCCCGCCGCCCAAGGCCACTGTGACAGCGGATCAGACCACGCAGGTGACTGGTTGGAGCACAGCCTTGGCCCGAAGGGAGAGCTGAACACATGGTCTGAGTCATTGTTATTGTTGTGCTGTTATCACATTATTACCCGTCATTCCAGTTATAAACAGGCAGTGAGCCCTCAATCAGTGTGAGATGTCGCTGTTACCAGTGATCACTAGCTCCCTGCATCACACACAGGATCTGTGGGATTGTGGTATTTCTTTCAGGAGGTGAGATGGGGAAGCTGAGCTTGCGCCACACTGGGCCACCACTGTGGCACGGCACCATGTTCAACAGAGTGATTCACATCTTGCCTGTTTCTACTTTCTTTCCTTCTTTTCTTCATTTTTTCTTTCTGCCTTTTCTTTGCTAAAAAAAAAAAAAAAAAAAAAAGAACTCTGTTGGCCTGTAACTTTTCTTTTTGCCAGATAAAAGAACAAGGAACCAAACCATAAGTGAAGCAGCAGGAATGGATTTATTCAATTTTTCAGACTTGTACCTTTGTAAATTATCCTGGCATCAAACACATATAAAAAGTGCGTCAGTGAAGATTATTTTATCACCTCCAAATACACTATTAGGGGAGGAAAAAGCCAAAACAGTCACCAGACACATTGGCCCAGTTGTCAAATGCATGTTTTAGGGGTTTGGGGGGAGGGAATGAGGGACAGCAGACGTGCCAGGGTCGATGTCATCCGCATGGAAAGATCAGTGAACAAACACAAGTGCACTTGACTACACCAGAATTTAGGTAAATACAACGTAAACAGAAGTGGACATCATTTCATACCGATCAGACTTTCAGACGCAAAAAAAAAAGTCAGAGAACGCCACACAATGGCAAGGATGTGCAGAGGGCGGAAGCCACATGGCGGGGGCAGGGGGCATCTTCATTCCTTGGAGAGCAATCTGCGATTTGAGGACACCTAGGAACACAGGAGAAACACGAGTCTATACTGAGCAATTCCACACCTGGTACCTACGCGTTACGCTCTTCCAGCTGGAGAATGTCTACGGCTGTCCACTGTAGTACGTTAGTAAGAGGGAAATAGTGGGGGAAACAAACTACTCCTCCTTAGGGGAGACGGCCAAGTCTGGACTACCAGACAGCAGTTGATGTGAACAGACTGACTACGTATAGCAGCATGGATGGGTGTAAAAACTTGGCATTCTACTGAATAACTCACCATGCAGACTCGTACAGTACAATACACTTTGTGGAAATGACAACACACATATACATTCACACACTATGTAAAAGACATGGGCTTCAACATAATTCTATTATAGCCTTCGTGAGCTCGGTTTAATGGAATAAAATAAAACAAAAAATGGGAATGGGGTGGGGAATTTTCTAATGTCAACTGGGCCTGCCCAAGTCTTTCTACAAGCTTGATGAGGTTGTCAAAACCTCTCTTTTGACAAGTTGAAATTAACCAAAGTTATGACCCATATCTGTGTATAAGAGCCAGCGGGTCATGAAACAGGGGAAGCGTTTATTGAGAATTCTTTATGGGCCCAGGACTCCCTCGGGCTTCCTGGAGAAAAAAATCAGCTCACATACTGCTGTTGCCTTAGGGGTCTCAGAGTCGTCCAGAACATTCGTGCACGAGTCAGGTCACCAGCTGTTTGGTGGTGGCTTGTTTTTAACTAGGATGGGGAAGGAGGAATGGCCGTGGACGTGGTTTTTGGCCAAGGCAGGGACATAAGACCACTCCTCCTCTTGGGGCTGTGATCTGAGTATAGGATGCCTGCCTTCCACAAACTCCAAAGCCAAGAGGAAGTCAAAAGATGGTGAGGAAGAACCTTCTCTCTTTAGTGACTGAGAGGCTCAGAAGTGAGGGGTGTGGAATTAGTATTGACACAGAGCTGGCTCTGAGCACAGTGGGGAGGCTGTTTAAATAATAATAAAACACTAACTGAATGGGAAGATCCATTTGTGTATTGGTTTCTGAAATGAAAGAAGTGGACTGCCTTGCCTGTAATTGCTGTCAGGCTTTAAGCAATCCTCTTTTCAGAACTCTCCTGTTCATGTGGCCGTGAAAATTGTTACCAAGCAACAAAGCAGGTCTGGAGGGGTGAGAACTCAGGAGCGATGGACATGGAGACCTTCCAGCCAGTGGCCGCCGCGTGACGTCAGCGGCTCTGGCTGGGGCGGGACAGGCCTGATGTTCAGGACGGGGCGGGGGGACCCACGAGGTTAAAAATAAATAAATGAACAGGTGCATCCTCGAACATCACAGAGCAGCTCTGTATGGGTCTGACTTCCGTGCTGCCAAATGGTGCCACGAAAGGTGGGTGTGCGTCTCTTTGTCAGGACAGTCGTGTCCATTTCAGCCTGGGCTACCAGAAGCAGAAGGGAAGTCCTGCCTCGGGACTCCACGGGGGCCTGGGAACAGGCAGACCTGAAACCCCAGTCCAAGCCCAGCAATGGACTGACCATCCGGGGCCTTAACCTGCTCAATCTCCCTCAACAGTGCCTGGAAAGTGGATCAGTCGGGTCCCATGGGCACCACCGTGTCCCCTCCGACTGCCTGCTCTGACCTGGTGGTCTCTGTGCCTGGAGGTCCTCAAAGGCCTGACCCAGCTCCCATTCGCACTGGTTGGTGCCCGTTTTGAGGAACCTGAGGGATGCTCTCCATTGTTTCTCCGCTGTAATTCCCTCCAGCTGGAAATTCTGCTCTGATTAGGGACTTCCTGGTCAGATTCTTGATCACCGATTTTTCCCTCCGACTTGAATTAATGGTCTACTGCCTTCGTGGTTTTCACCACATCCCCCTGATACAGCTCATGCCACTTTAAGATGCAGCAGTGGGCTTCCCTGGTGGCGCAGTGGTTGAGAATCTGTCTGCTAATGCAGGGGACGTGGGTTCGAGCCCTGTTCTGGGAGGATCCCACATGCCATGGAGCAACTAGGCCCGTGAGCCACAACTACTGAGCCTGTGCGTCTGGAGCCTGTGCTCCGCAACAAGAGAGGCCATGATAGTGAGAGGCCTGCGCACCGCGATGAAGAGTGGGCCCCGCTTGCCACAACTAGAGAAAGCCCTCGCACAGAAACGAAGACCCAACACAGCAAAAATTAATAAATTAATTAATAAATTCCTACCCCCAACATCTAAAAAAAAAAAAAAAGATGCAGCAGTTTACTTTCCTGAAACTCAAACGTATAAACATAAAATAAGTGAATTAAGCTTCACAGGAAGAAAGAGAGTGAACTTCTAAATGTACAACACACGGTCCCATCTGGAAGACAAACACGGAGCAAAAGAAGCCAGATGTGAAAGTGTGTGTCCTGTGTGTCTCCGTGGATGGGAAGTTCAAGAACAGGTGGTGGGCGGAGCCGACCGCGGGAAGCACAGAGGAGCCTGCGGAGTGTTGGAAACACTCTGTCTGCAATGGGGGGGGGGGGGATTACATGGGTGAGGAGTTAGGTACTCATTTATCTCTTAAGTTCTCCGTACTTTATCCTGGTAAGTTATCCCTCAATTCAAAAGAAAAAGGAGAACCAGAGTCATTTGCCCAAAGTCGAATAATTTGGTTTGGGTCCTTGCCGAAATCAGACATTCCCTCCTCTGGGCCGGGACTATTTGGTTACTTTGGGGGGACAACAGGGCAGAACTTTCTAGAGATCCAAGCTGGTTAGAGGTGGGCTCTACTGGTCCATCACTCTCCACCCCAGATAATGCTGCTCCCCACACCAATTCTGCTCTCTGATCAGCAACTTCTTTTTGCAAATGTCTGATTGGTTTGGATGTTTGTTTGTTTTTTTTTAAAGAAGATGGGACTCAAAGAGCTTTCGAGGCCTCTTCACTGCTGCAGAAGGATGAAGGTCTATGGGCCCATATTTTGTGTTCCCTGGGCCAAAAATGAGGCACAGAAATAGCCAATCATAAGTGGACGCCCTCAGGTGAGACTCAACGAGCCACCAAGGGCTGCATCTGGGGCCAAGACGGGTCTCTTAGGAGCTTCATAGGGGTCCCTCCCTCAGCTCTGTGTCTCACATGACATCCAGATACTATCCAGAGTTTGGTAATTCTGTACTTTTTTCCCCAAAAGAACATAAAATCATTACTTGTAGGCTCTGCACCCAGGCATTCAAAGGGGAACTGGGTCCTTGTCAATGACTTGTCTGAGAGTTATGGACACATTAAGATTAATTCATACCATCAAGTCATTGATCCATTTATCATCTCTCCACCTGCTAGTGGTGTGCCTTCATTTCCTTAAAGATGGAGACAGAGGGTAATATCCAAGACTCCACTGACATGCCAGGCATCTGGGATACACAGATCCAGTCTGGGCCTAAATTCAAGTTGGGAGAAATGGACGCTAAACACACAGGGTGGTAAAAGTGCTCTGAAGGAGCACAGGATGGTGACGGTGGCCCTAAGCTCTTGGATCCCCATCCAGGAGAAGCTCTTGGACAAGTCCCTCTGAGCAGAGGTGCGGCAGGAGTGGTGAGTGCAAAGGCCCTGGGGTCAGAGGCCAGGTGGTGCACCTGGAAACAGTAAGGGGGCAAGTGTGGCTGGATCAGAGCTTTGGGGGAGAGGGAGGAAGGGCCAGAACAGGGCAGGCAGCACCCTGAAGGCCAGGTGAAGACCCTTGCTCAGCTCAGGGCACACTGGGAACCACGGGTGTGATGTGAGCAGAGGGATAACAGGCTGGAGCAGAGGACTGAATGCTCTCAAAGGGCTGTGCCTTCGAATGGAGGGTCCACCCTGCAGGGCTGTGTGGCAGACCCAAGGCCCAGGCAGGCAGCCTGGCTTCCCCACTAGGGACCAGGGCTCCCTGGACTTTACGGACAAGAAACAGTTTAATCTCCTTTAAAATCTGAAGAAACACAGGAACACAATCCGGCCTGGATTGTATTTGTCTTTATACCAACATAGTCATTAAAAATTTTACATCTATACGTATTTTACATACATATATTGTAGTCTATATCATATATACAAGTCGTTAAAATGTTTTGCATATGTTTTACATATATTTATATATATTTTATATGTATAAATATATACATATTTTATATATTTTAACGACTGTTTTATATATGTGATATAAAGAGATAGGTAGGTAGATAGACATACAGCGGTCCCTGGTTATCCACCCTCATGGGGGTTTGGTTCCAGAACCTACCACAGATAGCAAGAACCAAGATAATCATGTCCCATTGTTGGTCCTCCATATCATATGTTCTGCATCTGTGGATTCAGCCAACCGTGGATCCTGTAGGAATAAATACATTTATTGAAAAACCTCTGTGTAAGTGGACCTGCGTAGTTCAAACCCACGTTGTTGAAGGGTCAACTGTAGATAGGTAGGTAGTAGGTAGGTAGATAGATAGATGATAGATAAATGATAGATAGTTGATAAATAGATAAATAGATGATAGATGATAGATAGATAGATAGATAGGTAGCTATAATGGAAGAATGGGCCATGAAGGCAAAACCAATCAGTTAGGGCCCTTGAAAGTCCACTGCATCCCTGACTGCTCTTGGCCTGGCCAAGGCAATGGTGGCCGAGGCCCAAGCATTGATAGTGAAAATGGGGAGAAGCGATCAGAGTCTCCGTGCATTTCACAGATGATTCTGGCCAGATCAGCTGATCCACTGGAGGTGGGGTGGGAAGGGGAGAGAGTCAGTGCTGACCTGGGGGGGTTTGTCCGGCAGCAGACACCCATTTCCTCTTGCCCAGCATCATGTGTCAGGTGGCCTCCGAGATTCCAAAGCCTGGTGAATGCAGCTCCTCCCCAGGTGAGTGCAATCTCCAGGAGACGCGGAACCAAGCAGAGGAGCAGGCAGGTGTCGGTGGGGAAGCCGGCTTCGGTCTCTTAGAGGAGCTGTCACCGTGCAGGGCATCCCTCGGGCACGCCCATCGTGACCCTTGGAGGCTGCTGATGTGCAGATGTGGCTCCTTTGACATCAGTCCCTGTGGCATCCGTGGGGAGGGGCTCCCTTCGGAAGCAGGTTGTCTTCCCTGGTGTCGGCTCGTTGGAGTCCTGACACCAGGACTCACCTTGCAGAGAGCTTGATGGAGATCAAAGCGTGTGTGTGCATCGTGTTATCCGGAGCCTGTTTCCCCCCTGCCACTTTCAACGAGATTCTGAGTCGTTCCGGGCACCTTCAGAGGAAGCAGCCCTCTTGCTCTGGCTGGCTTGTAGGCAGCAGCTCAAAAAGAAATGACTCTTAAAGCCTCCTCGCCTGTGCGCTGCTCCCATGAGCACGTCCTGCTCTCCTGGGCTCCTGTCTCTGGCCTGCAACTCTCCGATCCGTCTCGTTTCCACGTCTTTTGTGGGGAGTCCGAGCAGCCCGCTCAAATGGGAGCAATTAGCTTCAGCGGGTAATCAGGCTTCTTTGCTGGCGCTGGGCTTGAGCTGTAGGACACAATTGGTGATTTTTATTTCAAGTCCATTTTGTATCACTTCTCCCAAGTCTGAATCAGATGGCACGGTGTTTAGAGAACCCAATTACATTCCAGTAGCTTCCCCAACATTCACGATGTGTTCTAACGCGGCTTCTCACCATTTACTTTAAAAATGTATCCCTTTCTCATCTTTGCCGTTCAACATCCGCCTGATTACAAGACAAAGCCATCCCTTGGCCTACCTGTCCCCACTGCAGGTCAGCCACAGGGGAGTGAGCCCAGGGCTGCTGCTTCAGCCGCTTGGGCTGTACGTGTCACGAAGGGGCTGAGCGTGAAGATGGGGAGAGTTGTGTTAGAAAGTATTCACCGCCCAATGGTCACTGGAACGGCACTGAAAGGTGATCTTAGCTGTCAAAGCAGACGGACTTATAGGATCTCCCGTGAATCACTTGCTAAGATCTTGCTTCCTACAGAGGTCACCACCTTCAGAGACACGGGCCCTGTTAATGTTAGAGAAGGATCTTTGCGGAGAGCCTGAATAGTCAGGCACACCCCACATATCTCTCCGGACATTTCTGTTCATTGCTCTTAACTCTGGCCTCTGTGACAACACACAGACTTGGAATAAACTTTCTACACAGAGAGAGTGTTTCAAGTGCTTGAAGGGACCTCTGTGACCTTGGGAAGCCTTCCTGCTTCTGGTCACACACTCCCAGGCCCTCCAAAGACCCTGTTCACACCTGTCTCCGCAGCTTGGACAGGGCTGCCACCAGCCGATACAGTGGCTTTGTGCCAGAAGAAAAGCGTCCATCTGGGTGGGTGAACTAAGGAAAGGCACTTTCTCTGGGTGGGCACAGCCCTGTGGAGGTAGGGCTGAGCTAAAGGCCTTTCTGTGAGAGCAGAGAGGGGACCAAGGGCTTGTGGGAAACTTCAGCCGCTGTTCACCCTGAGGGTCGGGGTCTTTGGATGAGGCCCTGATCTTGCCAATAGTAGGCACTCATGTTTTAGAAATTAACAGATGGTGGGCTGGTTCTCACACAGCAGGGGTTTACTCACTGGACAAGCAAGCTTCGTGGGGACGGATTTAAGGAAATAGCGTCCAAAGGCCATTTTCACCTTTGGGTTCTTTTGTAGAAACTGGGGAGGATTTAGGAAATCAGGAGAAGAAATCAAAGGAAACCTCATCCTAGGGAGAAAGGGACCACAGCCGCCCTGGGATCTGGGCGGAGTCCTGGCTCCGACCCTGCTCACTTTGGCCGAGGCTGACTCCCCCTAAGTCACGGTCTCCTTGTTTATAAAACAGGTGGAGGGACATACACCCACTTCAGTGAGCTGTTCTGAGACGTGAAGGCCAAGCACCACTTGGTAAACTACCATGTCCCATATGTACTTGAGGTAGGATTATGTCTTCTAATTCGTGTTTGGCCAAGATTCAAAGTATCTTGAATTTGCACAGAGAGAAAGCGCTCAGGTACATGGTGAGAAAATTGAAGGGCTTTCTTTACTTTCCAGGAAACAATCCAGAAACCAGGTGGATCTAGTAAGGCTCAGGGCAGGACACAGAGACCACTCGAGGCAGTGGAAGGAGAAAGTGACTTAATATGGGGAATCAGGAGCTCATGAATTGGCTGGATGGGTAGAAGGTGGACACTAGCGATGCCCAGACTGACCAGCCGGCAGAGACAGGATGTCCTGCAGAAATGACCTGCTAGGGGTTACCACCTCTTCCACCAACAGGAAGGTGGGAAATTGGGAGATCGCCACCGAAGTACTGGTCCCAATGACCCGTGGGACTGTGATCTCCCAGCTGGGCAGTAGGCTGCCGTCAAAACCACAGAGATGCTCAGACTGCATCTTGGCGGCCACCGTTGCTGGGATGCAGGCTGGTGACCTCATACAGACTGGCTGAAATCAGCCAAAAGGAAGCCAGATGATGCTTCCCTTGTGTGTTCCACATCTCGACAAGAGCATCCGATCAGCACAACTAAACACTCACCCTCGGTTGCTGGTTAACAAAGTGCCGTAAGTTGAGCACACACTAATTGTCTCACAGTTTCTGTGGGTCAGGGGTCAGGGCTCCAGGTGCTTTGGGCTTGGCTCTCTGCTTTGGAATTTCTTAGAGGCTGCCATCAAGGTGTCAGCCAGGACTGGTGTCTCATCTGAAAGCTCAACTGAGGAAGGACCTGCTTCCAAGCTCACTTAACTGTTGGCAGAGTCCATTCCTCCAGGGCAGTGGCACTGAGGCCTCAGCTCCTTGCAGGATATTGGCTGGAGGCCACCATCAAGGGATTGTTGGGGCCACCTGAGTGTCAGCTCACTGCACAAGGGATTCTGGAAAAGGTAGCTTTCAGCCCGTCAACACTGGTAGCACAGGAAGCGCTCAAGAAGGAGGTGTGAGTGGATGCTAAGTGCCAATTGACCATGTCAGTGGGCAGGAGGAAATTAAACAACATCCAGGGAGGCCCCGGATCTAGTCAAGCAAGTGACCACCCCTCCATGCACATCCGGTCACCAGCAGGCCTTTGTGGCTTCTTTCTACGAATGCCACTGTGGATGAGTCGTCAGTAGTGAACGGGTTGCAAGATGACAGGTCAACGAAGTACCATCACATCCCACAGCTGGAAGGAGTCTCCCGCCCATGGAAGGAGGCGGGGTCTCAGGGTCAGCACTACAGCGGTGACCCTCAGCCCCCTCCTTCCAGTCCTGGAGTCTCCACTTGGACACCACTCATCTCTCTGGCCCCAGCATCCTGATCTATTAAACAGGGTAAGGACGATCTCTACCTCCCAGTGTTGTCAAGGGCTGATAATCACCTAGAACTGTTAAATGTCTTTAAATAATCGAGCACTTAGCACATTCCTCAGAACATGGCAAATACTGGGAAATGCGGGCTACCTGTATTTTGCTGTCCGATGCCCTGTTTTCACAGATGAGGAGACCGGGCCAGACGGCTAACGTGACTTGAAGATTTTCAGTGTCCAAAGGGCCCTGTGGCTGGTTAGCTAGTGGGGACAGTGAGTCCGGAAGCCAACCACGCGACAATCTTTCCATCATCCTCGAGAGAGACATTTCCAATAAAATAGACAATCCTTTCCCCCGTTTAAGTGGAACCATATGAGATTGCTATTTTAGGGATTTAAAACAGTTGCATGTTGATGAATTCACATGATGTGGGAGACACGTTCCTCCCTGCAGCCTGATTGGCTGGGCACACGTAGGGCTGGCCGTCCAGGATCCACAGAAGTCCCTGGCCCCTTGGCCAAGGACACACCCGTGCTTCAACCTCTGCCCCTGCTGGTCCTGGAGCTGATACAAAGGGCCCAGAAGCTCAGGCAGAGGGTCGGCTGGTTTCCTATGATGAGTCTTCTAGAGAAATCCAGCCATTCTTGTCTCCCTATTTACATGAAGTTCATGTTTCAAAACAACGCTTGGCTTGGTCTCTCCACCCTGCTTGCTGGTGTTTTACGGACAGATAAAAGCTGGCATGACTTGGATGCTTCATTAACTAGGCTGAAAGGGACAATATCCATCATCGCCGTGCTTTCAGAGGCAGATAAGTCCCAAAGGCCGTGGCTCTGCTCTGAGACTAGCGGCTCTGCAGGCTTGCAGTTGACAATTCCAGCATCTTGGGATGCTCTTCGGGGCTGGTGAGAAGCCGAGTCGGTGTACGACCCCTGGCGGGAACGTTTGCAGCTGAGAGGTGAGCAGGAAGCCCCTTCCTCAAGGCACGTCTAGTGGTTCCAGCTCACTGGTGACCCCAAAGTCACTCTGTGCAGGACAGAGGATGGGAGGGTCTCTTACTTCCACTTACAGGAAGTTTTGCTGGACCCTTTTCTGGGAACACTCTACAAGAGCTCCCTGGGGAGATGACAGTACATCACAAGTGTTAGAATTGGCAGAAACTCTGTTTAAGATAAAATATGTATGTGGGGGCAGGTAGAGGATGCACGTTCAACTCACCCAGGGGGTATTTCTTTTATTTTGTTTTTTTTTGTTTGTTTTTTGCGGTACGCAGGCCTCTCACTGTTGTGGCCTCTCCCGTTGCGGAGCACAGGCTCTGGACGCGCAGGCTCAGCGGCCACGGCTCACGGGCCCAGCCGCTCCGCGGCATGTGGGATCCTCCCGGACCGGGGCACGAACCCGCATCCCCTGCATCGGCAGGCAGACTCTCAACCACTGCGCCACCAGGGAAGCCCATCACCCAGGGGGTATTTCTTTTAAATTTAATTTTATTTATTTTATACAGCAGGTTCTTATTAGTTATCTGTTTTATACATATTAGTGTATATATGTCAATCCCAATCTCCCAATTCATCCCACCACCATGCCCCTTCTTTCCCCCCTTGGTGTCCATACATTGGTTCTCTATGTCTGTGTCTCTATCTCTGCCCTGCAAACCGGTTCATCTGTACCATTTTTCTAGATTCCACATATATGTGTTAATATGTGATATTTGTTTTTCTCTTTCTGACTTACTTCACTCTGTATGACCGTCTCTAGGTCCATCCAAGTGTCTACAAATGACCCAGTTTCATTCCTTTTTATGGCTGAGTAATATTCCATTGTATATATGTACCATATCTTCTTTATCCATTCATCTGTCGATGGGCATTTAGGTTGCTTCCATGACCTGGCTATTGTAAATAGTGCTGCAATGAACATTGGGGTGCATGTATCTTTTTGAATTATGGTTTTCTCTGGGTATAGGCCCAGAAGTGGGATTGCTGGGTCATATGGTAATTCTATTTTTAGTTTTTTAAGGAACCTCCATACTGTTCTCCATAGTGGCTGTATCAATTTACATTCCCACCAACAGTTGCAAGAGGGTTCCCTGTTCTCCACACCCTCTCCAGCATTTGTTGTTTGTAGATTTTCTGATGATGGCCATTCTAACGAAGTCAGGTGATACCTCATTGTAGTTTTGATTTGCATTTCTCTAATAATTAGTGATGTTGAGCAGCCTTTCATGTGCCTCTTGGCCATCTGTATGTCTTCTTGGGAGAAATGTCTTTTTAGGTCTTTGGACAAGTTTTTGATTGGGTTGTTTGTTTTTTAATATTGAGCTGCATGAGCAGTTTATATATTTTGGAGATTAATCCTTTGTCCACTGATTCATTTACAAATATTTTCTCCCATTGTGAGGGTTGTGTTTTCATCTTGTTCATAGTTTCCTTTGCTGTGCAAAAGCTTTAAAGTTTCATTAGGTCCCATTTGTTTATTTTTGTTTTTATTTCTGCTACTCTAGGAGGTGGGTCAAGAAAGATCTTGCTGTGATTTATGTCAAAGTGTGTTCTTCCTATGTTTTCCTCTCAGAGTTTTATAGTGTCCGGTCTTACATTTAGGTCTTTAATCCATTTGGAGTTTATTCTTGTGTATGGTGTTAGGGAGTGTTCTAATTTCATTCTTTTACATGTAGCCGTCCAGTTTTCCCAGCACCATTTATTGAGGAGACTGTCTTTTCTCCATTGTGTATCCTTGCCTCCTTTGTCATAGATTAGTTGACCATAGGTGTGTGGGTTTACCTCTGGGCTTTCTATCCTGTTCCATTGATCTATGTTTCTGTTTTTGTGCCAGTACCATATTATCTTGATTACTGTTGCTTTGTAGTAGAGTCTGAAGTCAGGAGGTCTGATTCCTCTAGCTCTGTTTTTTTCCCTCAAGATTGCTTTGGCTATTCAGGGTCTTTTGTGTCTCCATAAAAATTTTAAGATTTTTTGTTCTAGCTCTGTAAAAAATGCCATTGGTAATTTGATAGGGATTGCATTGAATCTGTAGATTGCTTGGGGTACTATAGTCATTTTCACAATATTGATTCTTCCAATCCAAGAACATGGTATATCTCTCCATCTGTTTGTGTCATCTTTGATTTTTTTCATCAGTGTCTTACAGTTTCCTGAGTACAGGTCTTTTACCTCCTTAGGTAGATTTATTCCTAGGTATTTTATTCTTTTTGTTGCAATGGTAAATGGAAGTGTTTCCTTAATTTCTCTTTCAGATTTTTCATCATTCGTGTATAGGAATGCAAGAGAGTTCTGTGCATTAATTTTGTATCCTGCAACTTTTACCAAATTCATTGATTAGCTCTAGTAGTTTTCTGGTGGCATCTTTAGGATTCTCTATGTATAGTATCATGTCATCTGCAAACAGTGACCGTTTTACTTCTTCTTTTCCAATTTGTATTCCTTTTATTTCTTTTTCTTCTCTGACTGCCATGGCCAGGACTTCCAAAACTATGTTGAATAAGAGTGGCAAGAGTGGACATCCTTGTCTTGTTCCTGATCTTAGAGGAAATGCTTTCAGTTTTTCACCATTGAGAATGAGGTTTACTGTGTGTTTGTCATATATGGCCTTTATTATGTTGAGGTAGGTTCCCTCTCTGCCCACTTTCTGGAGAGTTTTTATCATAAATGGGTGTTGAATTTTGTCAACAGCTTTTTCTGCATCTATTGAGATGATCATATGGTTTTTATTCTTCAATATGTTAATATGGTGTATCACATTGATTGATTTGTGTATATTGAAGAATCCTTCCATCCCTGGGATAAATCCCACTTGATCATGGTGTATGATCCTTTTAATGTGCTGTTGGATTCTGTTTTCTAGTATTTTGTTGAAGAGTTTTGCATCTATGTTCATCAGTGATATTGGTCTGTAATTTTCTTTTTCTGTAGTATCTCTGTCTGGTTTTGGTATCAGGGTGATGTTGGCCTTGTAGAATGAGTTTGGGAATGTTCCTTCCTCTGCAGTTTTATGGAAGAGTTTGACAAGGGTAGGTGTTAGCTCTTCTCTAAAAGTATGATAGAATTCACCTGTGAAGCCATCTGGTCCTGGACTCTTGTCTGTTGGAAGATTTTTAATCACAGTTTCAATTTCATTACTTGTGATTGTTCATATTTTCTATTTCTTCCTGGCTCAGTCTTGGAAGGTTATACCTTTCTAAGAATTTTTCCATTTCTTCCAGGTTGCCCATTTTATTGGCATAGAGTTGCTTGTAGTAGTCTTTTATGATACTTTGTATTTCTGCAGTGTCCGTTGTAACTTCTCCTTTTTCATTTCTAATTTTATTGATTTGAGTACTCTCTCTCTTTTTCTTGATGAGTCTGGTTAAAGGTTTATCAATTTTGTTTATCTTCTCAAAGAACCAGCTTTTAGTTTATTGATCTTTGCTATTTTTTTCTTTGTTTTTATTTCATTTATTTCTACTCTAATCTTTATGATTCCTTTCCTTCTACTAACTTTGGGTTTTGTTTGTTCTTTATTCTCTAGTTCCTTTAGGTGTAAGACTGGATTTTTTATTTCAGATTTTTCTTGTTTCTTGAGGTAGGATTGTATTGCTATAAACTTCCCTCTTAGAACTGCTTTTGCTGCATCCCGTAGGTTTTGGATCATCGTGTTTTCATTGTTGTTTGTCTCTAGGTATTTTTTAATTTACTCATTGATTTCTTCAGTGATCTCTTGGTTATTTAGTAACGTATTGTTTAGCCTCCATGTGTTTGTGTTTTTTTACATTTTTTCCCTGTAATTTACTTCCAATTTCATAGTGTTGTGGTCAGAAAAGATGCTTGATATGATTTCGGTTTTCTTAAATTTACCGAGGCTTGATTTGTGACCCAAGGTGTGATCTATCCTGGAGAATGTTCTGTGTGCACTTGAGAAGAAAGTGTAATCTGCTGTTTTTGGATGGCATGTCCTATAAATATCAATTAAATCTATCTGGTCTGTTGTTTCATTTAAAGCTTGTGTTTCCTTATTAATTTTCTGTCTGAATGATCTGTCCATTGGTGTAAGTGAGGTGTTAAAGTCCCCCACTATTATTGTGTTACTGTCGATTTCCTCTTTTATAGCTGTTAGCATTTGCCTTATGTATTGAGGTGCTGCTATGTTGGGTGCATATATATTTATAATCGTTATATCTTCTTCTTGGATTGATCCCTTGATCATTATGTAGTGTCCTTCCTTGTCTCTTGTAACATTCTTTATTTTAAAGTCTGTTTTATCTGATATGAGTATTGCTACTCCAGCTTTCTTTATCTCTGCTTCATTTAGTTGCTTTTCTGGGGGTTTATCTTGTTCCCTCACCTAGTACATAGTCCACTGCCTTTTCATTTTGTCTATCTTTCTGTGAATGTGGTTTTCATTTCACAGGCTGCAGGATTGTAGTCCTTCTTGCTTCTGATTTCTGCCCTCTGGTGGATGAGGCTATCTAAGAGGCTTGTGCAAGCTTCCTGATGGGAGGGACTGGTGGTGGGCAGAGTTGGGTGTTGCTTAGGTGGGCAGAGCTCAGTAAATTTTAATCCACTTGTCTGCTGATAGGTGGGGCTGAGTTTCCTCCCTGTTGGTTGTTTGGCCTGAGGCAACCCAGGACTGGAGCCTACAGGCTCTTTGGTGGAGCTATTGGCAGACTCTGGGAGGGCTCATGCCAAGGAGTGCTTCCCACAACTTCTGTCGCCAGTGTCCTTGTCCCCACGGTGAGCCACAGCCACCCTGCCCCACACCTCTCCTGGAGACCCTCCAACACTAGCAGATATGTCTGGTTCAGTCTCCTGTGGGTCACTCCTCCTTCTTCTGGGTCCTGATGCACACACTATGTGTGTGCCCTCCAAGAGTGGACTTTCTGTTTCCCCCAGTCCTGTTGAAGTCCTGCAATCAAATCCTGCTAGCCTTCAAAGTCTGATTCTCTGGGAATTCCTCTTCTCATTGCTGGACCCCCAGGTTGGGAAGTCTGATGTGGGGCTGAGAACCTTACTCCAATGGGTGGACTTCTGTGATTTAACTGTTCTCCAGTTTGTGAGTCACCCACCCAGTGGTTATGGGATTTGATTGTATTGTGATTGCGCCCCTCTTACCATCTCATTGCAGCTTCTCCTTTGTCTCTGGATGTGGGCGTCTTTTCTGGTGAGTTCCAGTGTCTTCCTGTCGACGATTGCTCAGCAGCTAGCTGTGAGTCCAGTGTTCTCGCAAGAGGGAGAGTGAGCACGTCCTTCTACTCCGCCATCTTGAACCAAACTCCCTCACCCAGAGAGTATTAAAAGAAAAACCTCACCCAGCCATCTTTTAGAGTCTCTGTTTGATTGGTCCAGGGTGGGGCCTGATCATTTGTATTTTTCTGAACACCCCAGGTGGTTCTAATATTCAGCCAAAGTCGAGAAGCCCTGGTATACACATATAAGCTTGCACTTGAAAATCTCGCTGTATGTACACTTTTTTATTCATTCATCAACAAATATTTACTCATCCTACTTGTTCCTATGCTCAATATGATGACAAAGAAAACCCAGGTCAGGTCAGCGGCTCATCAGGGGAATAGGGCAGATTTAGACACCTTCGTGGGCAGCCAGGAGGGGCCAGAATGCGCTAAGCAGCCTGTTGAGAACAGGAGGAGCTGGATGAACCTGACCCATTGCAGGTACATTCCACTTAGGCCACAAGGTGAGTGATTTCAGCCCGGAGACTTGCAGTGGAGAATGATAGTCACTCCCCGTGGTGGGAATCCGGTAATCCCAAAGGATGCACGGTGGATTAGGCTTGTGTGGGGTTGTTTGGAGTGATCCCATTACGCAGCATCATGGGAAGATGAGCCAACATGATAAAACCCCAACGGGCAGCTGCAAATAGAATGCCCAGCGCATGTGTTTACCTTTAGACACTCACATGCTTTCCGTTCGTAGTGAATTTCCAGGGGACATGGCAGTGTGGGGACAGGTGGCTTGGGGGATGAGGAGGGACTTTGGTGGCAGACTGCTCTGGGTTCAAACCCAGCTTCTCCTGCTTGTAAACTCTCCTGTGTAAGGCACACACCCTTATCTGCACAAATAAGAATACTGACAACTGCATCTTGACATCGTGGTTAGACCAGAGCTGAGCCTGTAAAGTACCAGGTGCCACGGCTGACACATGAGGTGCTTAATGAACAGTAAACGTGCTGGGTTTGTATCAGCTACCTACTGCCTCAGAGCTGTTAGTGCCCTTCAGGGTTCTCTGAGGCTCTGGCCGAGCCCAGTGCTTGACTGGGGACGTCTGCGTTTGAGCCATTACCTACTGCTTTTAGCTCTGTGACCTGGAGCTTCACGGAAGCTCCTTAAGCCTCAGTTTCAACATCTGTGAAATAGGCAGTTGCCTCACCTGCTGGGGATGCCTAGAGGACCCAGACCGGGCCTCTGAGAATGTGGACCATTTCTGTGGACTTCCTGAGCACTTATGCCCATCGGACCCGGCCTGCACCAACTTCCCTGCCCCTGGGCTTCCTTTGCTGGCCTCCTGAACACGCTGAGTAGTTCAATCCAATCTTTTTTTTTTTTTAACCACTGTAACAAACGGAGACACTACTCAGCTAAGTAACTTGTCAAAGCTCAAAAGCAGAAGTTGAAACCACTCGGTCTAGCGCCAGATTTGGGGCTCTTAATGCGGACGGTCATCCCCACGTCATCGTCCACTGAGCTGGAGGGGCAGTGCTGTCCTTTTCTCACCCTAGAATCACATCAGTCTGTCCGCCAGTTCTCCCCTAGCTTTAGCTAGACCAGCTAACCCTGAGTTAGAAGAGGGTGCCGATGGCTCCAGACATTGTGCTCCTGCCTGGCCGTCACCTAAGAAATGCTCACCTGTGTTTTAAAATACCGCTCCTCAGTGGGAGGGGTGGCGGCGAGGCAGGATGACACAACAAAACACAGATTTGAAAAAACTGAAAAGCCGTTCGCTTTGCTTCGTGCCTGTGTCCGATGCCGGTGGAGCACAGCGGGTTCTGAATTCACAATGGTTTTCCCCGACTGGCTGTTCTCAGCTTGGAAAGCCGTCCTGCAGCCCTCCAGAGCCTCTCACACACCGTGCTGTGGAGTGGGGCCAGTAGAGGTGCAGCCTGCTGCTTCAGGAGTGGGTAAAAATGCAAATCTGGGTCCTTGAAGTCATAATCCTGTTTGAGACATTGCGTCCGGTTGCCATGGTGATGATTATGTTATCAGAGGATTATCATTTCCTGTGAAGGATGGGTCCGGAGAACCAGACCAGCCTGGAAGAAACAAAAGACCTTGTTCATAAACAATCATTCTGAAAAATTAAAACATAAGAAGTAACACATTAGCTGGCAAATGTGTGACACTCCACATTCTTTCATTCCAAATAACATAGTTTTCCAGTCTTTTAGTTCAAAGCTTGTGTTGGGGGAAAAAAAATTTAAAAAGCCATCACAATGAGAGAATAAAAAGGGGAAATTTAATGAGAAACATGACAGGAGAGCAGAGAAAATACAGAAGTTGAAATATAGCAGATAACAGAACAGGAAAACATTACATGGCTTTTAATGAAAGGATTACCCTGAAAAAAAAAAACAAATGGGAGGGCAAAAACTAATTTAATTATTTTATTACAAGGAGAAAGCAGATGAGCTGTCACTCATAAACAAAATTAATCCACACATTAGAACTAAATGTGGGAAGAAAGTTGTCTGTGGAGGCTGACTTTGGTGGAAGGACTGTGTTTGTCAACTGAGTTACATGTAAATTGAATATTCTTCAAAGACCCCATCAGATTATCAACTGATATGAACAATCTAACGTTGGTTAAGTATTAGAGGTACGCAAAAAACTTTCAAAAGTTAGGTTGAGAAGAAAGTGGTTTATAGACACCCTGGTATTTCATTCAAAAGTCCTCATCCAAAGACTGTTCCATCTTGAATTTGAGACTGTCTCGTCTCAAATTCAAATTTCCCTTTAACTTGTAAAGAGCTAGCTTGAGTACTGGTTTCCAGTCAACATGGAGTCATCTATTTTGGATTTCACTCTGTGCTCTTTTCTGGATCAGGGAACGCTCCATCAATATTATTTTTGAGGTACATTCCACATCTACTAACTATCCAAGCTTAGACCCGTCTGTATCAATTAGCAGCTGCTACAAGAATGCTGAGTAACAAAACCTCCCCAAAACCCAGAGCCTTGAAGCACAAGTGTTTCTTTCTCACTCACCAGTGGGCAGGCAGCTGCCCGGATCCTTGGGTGGGTGAGGCTGGACTCATCTCCTGACTCCTGGCTCCAGGCTCCAGGCTCCGGGCTGCATCCTGGGTTGACTTCTGCTCACCACCCCGCTCCATCCTTGAACTTGTGGTTACCAGGGGCAACAGCAGGAGCACAGCTGGCCATGAGGAAGAGTCAGGTGCTGTCAGGTCTTGGCTCAGGAATGGCACGTTGTCCCCGCTTACATTCCAGAAGCCTAAACATCGCATGTCCCAGCCCTACTTCAGCGGGGCCACACAGTACACTGGCCCCAAGGGGGAGGGGAAGGAATATTTGCTGAGCTGTAGCCCAGTGTTTGGTACCATCTGACCCTGCAGCTGCTCCACCTGCTATGGTCCCAGGGGAGGCAGCAGCTCATCGTCAGAAAAACCTGGAAGTAAAGGGATTTCGGCTCTGTGTCTGCTCTGTGTCTGCCACAGCTTCAGAGCCTCTGGGCCTTATCCTCCATCTGAAGAAACAGCTCAGGCTGGGGATTTTGGAACATGGCTTAGGGAGTCACCCAGACTTGAATTCTGGGATTTGCCATAGGCTGGTCCTATGTTCTCTGACCCTCAGTTTCCTTACCTGTGAAATGGGGAAAAAGCCACCTCCCTTTACCTTTGTAAGTCAGTGTAACTCCCTGTGGGTGGGCGGAAGGCAAGGGGGTCACACCACGCAGGGCACAACCACTGGTGTCTCCTGGACGTTAGCAATTGTGTTGGATACACAGATCAGTGTATGGTGACCCCTCATAAGGTGGGCTCACATTCTAACCCCTGGAAACCTGAAGGGTGACCTTATTTGGAAAAAAGATCTTTGCAGGTTTAATTAAGTGTTTTGAGATGAGATCACCCTGGATTATACAGAGGGTCCCCAAATCCAATCACAGCTGTCTTTATAAGTGACACAGAGGAGAGACGGGGAAGAAGGGAAGGCCCAGTGAAGATGGATGCAGAGATTGGATTCACGTGGGCTTAAGAGGCCAGAAGAGGTAAGGAGGATCCTCCCCGAGATCTTGGCCCTGGCCACACCCTGATTTCAGAAGTTTATCCTCCAGAACGATGGGAGAATTCATTTCTGTTGTGTGAGCCCCCGAGTCTGTGGTCCTTTGCTAGGGCCACCCCAGGACACACACACAGGTTCTGCGCAGGCTGGGGCCCAATCCTGCAGGTCTCACTTATGGGGCTGAATCCTGCTGGTTTGGACCTGGGGCTACAGTCAGGGCCCAAGCCCCTCAGTTACAAGAGCTTGTGAACCCGCTCAGACCTCCTTGTCCCCGCCCCCATCACCCCCAGACGCTCACATGATGGGGAGACGGGTGCCTCACCATGAACATGGGGCATAGCTCCACGTGGACAGAACCAGGTGGAGGTGGAGGACATGGCAATCCTCCATCACTCAGCAAACAGCACGAGGCCGCATGCGGACGCAGCCAACAGCACAGGCACAGCCCCAGCTGCCAGAGCTGGCATCCCAGGGAGAGGAGAAAAGCAGTAAACCCAGTAAGCACATATGCTCTGGGTGAGAAGCGCTCCAGGGAACCAGGCCAGGGCACAGGGCATGGACCGGCAGCTGTGATGGCCCTGGAGGGACCTCACAGACAAGGCAATATCTGAGCAGAGATTCGAAGGAGGTACAGCCACGTGAGCATCAGAGAGAGAGAGTTCCAGACAGAAAGAATGCAGGCATCGGGACCCTGGGGCAGCTCAGCACATTGGAGGACCAGCAAGGGGGCTGCTGACACCATGTGCTGAATTTAACCATCAAGGAGAAACATACACACCAATGACAGATGTGTGTCACCCCGTGATATTACGGTGCACCTCTGAGTAACGGAAGACCATTTCCAGCAGGATCTCCCAAATTCAGCACTGTCCTGGGAGCCGGCGTGGGGGACTCTCTTCTCCTGGCATGTGCCTCCTTTCTGAACCCCCCTCCTCCCTGTCAGACAAGTACAGCAAAAGGACCCTTTCCTAGATGCCTAGAAGAAACTCCCACCTCACAGTTTGGGCAGCTGCCTCCTTGCTACTTCAAGAACGAAGGGGCTGGGTTGAAAGCAAACTTTGCCGGACCCTGGCTACACGGTGCATATAAAGTTCCATTTAATGCTGACCACAGTGGCTGTGAGATGACTTTTGTCACTGCTGTATTACAGGTGCCTGAATCGAAGCTCCAGGAGGCCACGCACTTGGTCAAAGGTCACTAGAGTAGGTGTTGCTTCGAGAGGATTCTGGCCTTTCCAGGCAGGCATCTTGAGCCCTGGCTATTCAGTGAGAGGCAGGCATGGTCCAAGAGACACTCAGCTGTGGGTACCTGGCCGTCATGGCATGTGGCGGGGTACAAGGTGGCAGAAACCGAGCTGGTACCTCACTGACTGTCTGCTTTGTCAACTCAGTGGCCAGGTCACTGCTGTGGGCAAAGTACTTGCTGGGCTTTCCGGGTGCAAGGGAAATCATCAAATGCACGTCTCACCAGGGACACGGATGCCCTGTCCCCACATTACAGGTGAGGAGGCCGGGGCTCAGAGGCAGCACGTCTCCTTCCAGAGCTCGAGCCCGGATCCACTCCTCTGTCAGGTCACAGGTCCCCTGGGTCCTTCCTGTCCCCAGTCTCCACAGCCCTCCTGCAGCTCTGTGCATACAGCAGGTGCTCACTAAATGCTTAAGGAGGGAAAGAATAAGGCGTTGCTGGGGTTCTTTTTTTTGTTTCAAGGGAGACTTCCTAGAACACAGGATGGAGCTATGCCCCAGGGAAGCAGAACACAGGATACACCGTGAGGCTGGCGCGATGGGGACTCTGATGCTTGAGGTTCAGGCTTCTCGTCCTCTGTCTGCCAGCGGGTGGAGACTTTTCTCCTGTCCTTCTCCCGTCCCACAAACTGAGGGAAATGTGCAGAACACAGGGCCTGCTTCAAGACCCATCTCTGTTAAAACCAAGTGGACACAAAGGATACCCAAGTCCAGGCAGGGGAATTGGTGAGAGTTTGAATCCCCGGGAAGGGGCTGGGGCATCTCTGGTTCCTCTTCTGGTTCTCTGCGGTTTTCTGAAGTCAACCTGCTACGGTTTTGCTTTGGAACAGCTCTCCCCAAGAGGAAGTGTCCTCAGGGGGCACTGGAAAGTCCATTTTGTTCATCGTCTAATTGACTGTAATTCACTGAGGAAAAAAAAAAAGAAAAGAAAAGAAAAGAAAAGGGACGAAAACGGACCCAGAGAGAACAGAGACCCAGGGACAGGAGGAAGATAGATAGTCAAATTGAGCACCGTGTGGAGGTGAGGGAAGCATCATATTTTCCTTTTCTAATAACCTTAGTTAATATGCAATGATCAATCACGCCATCACAGGCATTTTTAGCTTCCCTGCTTATCAATACGAGGTGGCTGAACGTCGATGGCTCTGACGTGTCCCTGATGCAGACAGAAAGGGGATGGGGTGGGTATTCATCTCTGAAAGCCTGAGATCATGATGGCAGATCAATGCATGTCAAAACACCCTGGTCCTTTGTGAAACCACACTCCAATGGCAGTAATTAAGCTGTGAGAGCTGGTCTAGCTGAACCCAGCACTCTGGCGCTGCAAACAGATTTCTCATTCATCAGCATATTTTATTTTTAATATTCATGGATCAGCCACACTCTCAAGCACCCCCTTACTATGTGCATGTGAAACGAGTCCTTCCCCAGGATCCAAGGACTGGGCTACCTCAGCCCCACCACTCCATCAGGAAGGTGGGTTTCCGTGTGGACAGGACAGCTGGCAGGAAGTAGATGCCAGCACATGTGGTGAAGCCTTGAAGCAGCCAGAGGGCTTTGCTTGCCTGGGTTGAGCCCCATCTGGGAAGCCAGCTCCACCTGTGGTCCCTGCCCTGCTGTCTGTCCCCTGAGCCGCTTTGCTGAACCAGAGCCTCTGGTGGAGGAGGCCACGGAGACACCCAACACGCCCCCTAACCATCCCTATTTTGTGCCCACCTGACCTCCACTGTGTGGTCGGGCGCTGGGAGCCTGTGAACATCTGGGCGGTGGGTCCGCAGTGCACCCCCTTCCCCAGCCCCTTCATCAAATTGACCCACAGGTGCCCGACGGAGTCCCTTACACACCCATCTGCTTTCCTAAAACTGGAATGCTCTGAGGCTGGGGGCCTGCCCTCCTGGGAGCTCTCACATTGCATTCTCATCCTCGGATATTAGAAATGTGTCCTCTTGATATACCTCACTTGCTAAGAACTGCCTGGTCACCTACCTGAGACTGATTTCCCAAAACTCAGTTGGAAAAATTAGGGAGATTATTTCTTGGGGGAATATTACACATTACAATGGGAGAGCCTTTTATTTCAAGGAAATGTTTCTTTCCTGTTTGATCTGACTTTAAAATCCACTGCTCGGAGGGGACACCACTGATCATGGTGCCACGACCACGGTGACGTGCCTGGGTCCCCTACTCTCTGCAGCCACTCTTTCCTTTAACCCCTGGTGTTAAGCACCCTTTAAAACCTTGATGAGATATTGTTAATGACACCTATTCAAATGGACACAATGAAACATACTGATGATACCAAGTGTTGGTAAGGATCTGGTGCCACAGGTACACCTGTTCATTGCTGGTGGGAACGTGGAACAGGACAGCCACCCTGGAAATCAGTTCAGCAGTTTCATAAAAAGTTACACATACAACAACCATCTGATCCACGACTCCTTTTTTAAAAAATTAATTTTATTTATGTATTTATTTATTTATTTTTGGCTGCGTTGGGTCTTCATTGCTGCGTGGGCTTTCTCTACTTGCAGCGAGTGGGGGGCTGCTCTTCGTTGCGGTGCTAAGGCTTCTCATTGCCGTGGCTTCTCTTGTTGTGGAGCACGGGCTCTAGGCGCGTGAGCTTCAGTAGTTGTGGCATACGGGCTCAGTAGTTGTGGCACACGGGCTCAGTTGCTCCATGGCACGTGGGATCTTCCCGGACCAGGGCTCGAACCCATGTCTCCGGAACTGGCAGGTGGATTCTCAACCACTGCACCACCAGGGAAGTCCTCAGGACTCCTACTTCTTGAAGTCGCCCTAGAAAAATAAAAATGAATGTTCATGTAAAACTTGTATGTGAATATTTATAGCAGTGTTATTCATGACCTCCCCAAGCTTGTTGAGACAGTCCAGATAGCTTTCAGTGAGGGAGTGGCTGGACGAACACACTTTGGCACATCCAGATGGTGGAATATTACTCGGCAAAAAAAAGGATTGAACTGATGCTCACACAGCAGGGATGAACTTCAAACGCATTGTGGTTAATGACAGAGGGCCAGACACAAAGGCTCCATCCATCTTATATCACACCATTTTCATGGCAAAACTATAGGAAGAAAGAGGTCACCATAGATTAGGAGGTGGAGGCCTTGAATACAAATTGGAGCTGAGGACGCTGGACTTGCTCTGTGAGAGGTAATGCACGAGGAAAAGCTCATTGAATTGGACACAAAAAGGGTGCATTTCACTGTATGTAAATTTAAAAAATTTTAAACTGGAGAACAAAGGGGAAAGAAATATGTCTTATGATTTGTTGGACTTCCAACTCCTTCCATTTAAGCAGAGTGACCAGTAGAGACACCCACACTTGGGGAGCAGCCTCCTCACGCACGGGCTGTAACCATCCTGTGAGGCTGTCTTGCAGGCTCTGAGATTGTTCAGGGGCTTATAGTCAGCAAGGAGTTACCACCTTGTGATGAGAGCGGAGGTCTAGGCAGACAGATGTGCTTGTTCAGGATCCCGGTGTGAGGCTCTAAGATGAAGCTTTCAGCTTGGAGGTTTAGGAGTGAGGAAAGCATCATGGAGCCAGGCAGATGCCCAGGGTGGTGTGGGAGAGCCCCTGCAGGTTAGAAACCATGGCTGAAAATCCCCCTAGAGAACTAAAAATATTAAAAATATAAATAAAGTATAACTAACCAGAGCCAGGCCACTTAGAATACTTTAATCATCCAGATTGTGCTTTTCTCTTTATTCTCCACTGCCTTCTACTTGGAGACTAGAAGATAAGAGTTGTGCACCAGTTAAGGTTTCAGGGCTGAGTCACAAAAGACTAACTTAATATCCTAAAGCCAAAATGGGAAATTCTGGAGATTCCAGGATGGCTGACCTGGTGATCAGTGACATACTTAAGGACAAGGTTTTTTCACCTTTCTGCTCTGCCGTCCTGTTGGCGTTAATTCCAGGACCTGCCCCTCACGGTCACAAGGTGGCTGCAACAGCACCTAGCATCTCATTCTTAGAAAACATCACCCAAGGGCAGGAAGAGAGGACAGTCTTGTGCCCCCTTTTAAGAGGTAGAAAACCTTCTCCAGAAGCCCCTCAGCAGACTGTCCTTCATGCCTCGATTCCAATCCCTGTGGTCACATATGCCAATCGTTTTAGGAACTCCTAAATGGATCACTCTCCAGAGGATTGGTTTAACTAATCAAGATTTATTTCCCCCCCCCCCCGCCCGGGGCTGGAGCGTGGTCCCCACCTTCTCTAAATTAATGGTCACCTGATGCATGAACACAATAGGTGTTTTTTCTCTAAGCGAGGAGGCAGGTTTGGGTCCATGGTATGGGCCAACTTCTTTTGTGGTTTTGACAAAGTAAATTTCATAGAATTATTTTGGCCTTTCATTTGGGACACGCTACTCCACATTTTAAAACGGGCGGGTGACTGTTGCTTTACATTTAGGATAAGAAGTGCCTGACAGCTGTACAATCCTTTAAGAAAAGTTTGTAGGAGATGAGCGCCCACAGCATTGAGGGGGACGGGGACGGCCTGGGAAAGCACCTGTTGTGAGAAGTGATGATCAGATAACGATCTTCAACCACCAAGGAGAAACTCAGTTATGTTCATTATACGGCTGTTCCTAAGACAGATGGGCACTTCTATACTTAGAAAGATGTTCAGCAATGAGGATTTTCATGGCAGCCAGAAAAATGTTTGCCGATAACTCTTCAGTTAACTTTAATCACCCATTCATTTGGTTAACAAGAACATCTCACCCAAGCCCAGTAGTTAATTGAGACTTTCATAGTGGTTCTTGCAAAGCAAGAAAAGAGGGAAAAGGAATGTGAGAGATGAAGATGACACAGCCCCGAAAGAATCAGACCCAAGAGATATAGGGTTGGGGGCGGTGCCAGGAGTGATTGGCAGTCAAGTTCACCAATGAATTCTTTCAACAAACAGTTTTGAATTTCTCCTCCGCCCTGGCTCTGTGCTGGGCACTTCTGAGGGACAGGGAGATAATGAACCAGACCTTGTGTTTAAAAATCTTCTAACCTAGCAAGGGAGATAATACAAGTATGCACAAAATTATAATACACTGTATTTGTGATAAGTGGTTGGAAAAAATTGGGACGAGATGACCAGCAGGTTCAGAGAACTAAGAACACATCCTGTCTGGGGGCCAAGGAAGGCTTCCGAATGGGATATTGTGGAAGCCACGTTTGGTTTGTACACAATTGTTCTGACTAATCTCTGATGAGTGAATGTGTGCGTGCTCTGGACGTTTCCTGGGATGGAGGGGAGTGATGAGATAGATTTACTACGTGAAGGAATCAGTTTGTGCCCTTTTGTAACTCAGGTTGGGTTCTGCCTTAAATAGACCATTCACAGATTTGACTGACAACCTGCTACCAGCTGGTCCTCATGTTAAGCATCCATCCATTTCCTCACCCCAGGAACACACACATCTCTAGCTTACCTGGGCTCACTATTCCACAGGAAGTACAGGTGGTTTAACAAATTATTATAATAACATGTGTGGCCTTTGCCAGCACAAACAAAGCAAGGTCTTCTAGGTGAGGGCAGAAGGTCGAGCAGGAGTTGGTTATCCAGGAGAAGTCCTTCCTGCCCTGCTGGAAAACTTTTCAGCTATTGGGCATCACACACTGAATAATTACTTGATCTCACACCTGGGAACGAGCTGGTCCAGATCAACCCAGCATCAGCTGGGCAGGGAGAGTGGTCCGTTCACTCCCTGGTCCCATCCTGTAGGCTCCTGGTTCCTTTTGCATAGCCAGCCACGTAAAACTCTCACATTCTTGAATTTCACTTTGGATTTAATTAAAAACACCAAGGTCACTCATTGACTATTCCAGCTAGTCCAGAGGTCTGTTCAGCTTTTATGGAATCCCATTAAAGTTCACTGCAGATATGTTTAAAACGTTAACTGTTCTACAGAAAGTTTAAACCACTTTATGTGACTTTTGCTGTGCAGAACGAGGGCATCGGAACCCTCCGACATCACCTCAAACTGAAATCAGAAGGAGACAGAGTCTGGTGGTGGTAGGACACCGTGGACCTCCATGAGGTCAACACTGCAGGAGTTGATCCGTAGGAGGCCCAGCTCCTCGGGCCTCTGCTGCCCCAGCCCCAAGCTCAGCCCGGGCCCTTTCTGACTTGCAGGCAACAGATCCAGGGCCTGGGCACCCCTGAACTGCCCAGTATGGCAGCCAATGGCCACAGGCAACTATGGGAGACTTGAGACGTGGCTCGCCTGGACTGAGAGGTGCTGTGAGTGTAGAACATATGCCTGATTTTGAAGGCTTAGTGGAAAAAAAGCATGCAAAATATTTCGTGAAGACTTTTTATGTTGATTACATGATGAAGTGATAGCATTTGGACCTACTGGGTTAGATGAAATGCATCATTAAAATTAGTACTCCACATCACTAATCACTAGAGAAATGAAAATCAAAACCACAACGAGGTATCACCTCACACCTGTCAGAATGCCATCATCAAAAAATCTACAAACAATAAATGCTGGAGAGGGTGTGGAGAAAAGGGAACCCTCCTGCACCGTTGGTGGGAATGTAAATTGATACAGCCACTATGGAGAACAGTATGGAGGTTCCTTAAAAAACTAAACATAGAGCTACCATATGACCCAGCAATCCCACTACTGGGCATATACCCTGAGAAAACCATAATTCAAAAAGAGTCATGCACCACAATGTTCATTGCAGCTCTATTTACAATAGCCTGGAGATGGAGACAACCTGAGTGCCCATCATCGGATGAATGGATAAAGATGTGGCACATATATACAATGGAATATTACTCAGCCATAAAAAGAAACGAAATTGAGCTATTTGTAATGAGGTGGATAGACCTAGAGTCTGTCATACAGAGTGAAGTAAGTCAGAAAGAGAAAAACAAATACCGTATGCTAACACATATATATGGAATCTAAAAAAAAAAAAAGTTTCTGAAGAACCTAGAGGCGGGACAGGAAAAAAGACGCAGATGTAGAGAATGGACTTGAGGACACGGGAGGGGGAAGGGTAAGCTGGGACGAAGTGAGAGAGTGGCATGGACATATATACACTACCAAATGTAAAACAGATAGCTAGTGGGAAGCAGCCACATAGCACAGGGAGATCAGCTCGGTGCTTTGTGACCACCTAGAGGGGTGGGATAGGGAGGGCGGGAGGGAGACGCAAGAGGGAGGAGATATGGGGATATATGTATACGTATAGCTGATTCACTTTGTTATAAAGCAGAAACTAACACACCATTGTAAAGCAATTATACTCCAATAAAGATGTTAAAAAAAAGAAAATTAGTACTGCCTGTTTCTTTTCACCTGTTTTGATGTGGCTACTGGAAAAGTCTCCCATTGCACTGCGGTCCCACCAACTTCTCCCACCAACCCTGTCCCAGCTCCTCCCATCAGCCTAGGAAATGGTCCAGTGGGGTGAAGACCTGGCTGTCCCCTTGGACACGTCTCCTGGACCGCTCTGTCCCCCTCTGCAGGGGCTTTGGGAAGAAACAGAACAGGACACAGCCCCGTCCATGTGCACCTGCCTTAGCTTATACCACCATCCACAACTCCCTGGCTGCTTGCACTGGGGAGAGGGCTTGACGCTGCCATGAAGGGAAAGGATCAACTTATGGGCAGCCACCCAATCCTATCAGCATCCTTACTGCCACTGCACAGATGAAAGCGTGAAGACTTAGGAGACGAAAGCTCTAAGACCTGGGAGTCAGAAAGAGGCCGGATTTAGGTCTGTCTAACCCCAAGCCTGATCTCTTTTGTTTTTTCAAAAAGTGATGTTTAAGGCAGCCTCACTGATCAGCACGGCTTATTTGTCCTGCATCCCCCACTAATTCTGAGCTCTGGGGGGTGGGGCCGAACTTGATCACCTCCTACCTGCCCGCAGGTAAGTGACATCAGCCACCTTCATCCTTCCTTTTTCCTTCTTTCTTTTTCAAGCTGACAAGAGAGGCCTGCCTGAAAGATCTTTAGGGATTCATGTCTCGCAGCCTTTCTCAGGATCCCTTTGGTCACTGCCTTGTTCTGGGAGTGAACGCGGACAGCGGCTTTTGGATCCTGCCTCGGGCGGCTTTGTTCAGAGGCCTCTGTGACCCTTTGTGAATTGGAGCTGCCCGGCCAGCTCACTCAGTGACTCCTGTGGCCATTCAAAGATGAAGACCCGGGCGGGGGGGTTGTCCCCTCGGCAGGTGGGGAATGAGGCCAACAGTGGAGAGAAGCAGATGCTCAGGTGAGGGGCTGAGGGAGAGAGCACAGTTCTGGGGCTCAGAGCCCCATTTCTGGAATCCAAGACCCTGGCTCCCCATGCCCTGAGCTAGCCGGGGCTTCTGGACAATTTGAGGTTGTGTCTGGCCCTTAGCTGATTGGGTACCAGCTGCTGCCACCGGGGTCTTTGCATCCAACACAGTCTGCTGTCTGGCTCTGTTTAGCGTCTCCTCTGCAGAGGCTGTGCGTCCGCAGTTCTCCTGGGGCGGAAGCTCATGGTTGTGTTGCCAGCTCCCCATACTTGGGGCAGCCGCTCCACTTGGGTCCCCGAGGAGTCATCCCTGCCTGGAGTTCCATGGTCACTTGTGCCCCTGAGGTCCCTCCTATTCTAGTGGACTGGCTGTTAGGGGTCCCGACTGTCCACATCATCTTCCCTGCCCTTTCAGGGTCCGGGTCTGTCTCTGCAGATGGGCTGCACCCCGGATGTGGGCTTGGCTGGGGAGGACCCCAGCGAGGGGTCGGCACAGTCCCTGCTGCCTCATCCGTCCAGTCTCTAAACCGCTCAGCTGTGTCCTGAGCCCTCAGCTCCGGTGACCCCCGGGCTCTGGCCATCCCTCCTGGTGGGCATCTGAGCATGAGGGGCCAGGCGGCGGTGGGGGATGGGCTGTGGTTGGGAAGTGAGCCAGCCCTGCACTGGCTTCTGCATCTGGAGGATGAAGGAGGAACACTTTCAGGTTTGTGCCGGCTGGAGGGGGACACCTGCGCCGGAGGTGTGCGGAAAGCAGCTCCGAGAGCCGCTGAGCCTGGGGGCTCCCCGTGTCACAGAGGCTCAGGGCCCAGTAACTCGGATCCTGGGCAGGGGTGGGGACTTGCTAGGCCTCGGTTTCCATGGTGGGGCGGGGTGGCGCCTGTCCTCACCCCAAGAGATGTAGAGGAAGGCGGAGATGCTGAGGGTTCAGCCCGAGGCCTCAGTGTCTGCGGGACGAGTTGTATCCGCTGATTCTGTCACAGTCACAGGGCACACGGGAAGCGTCCCGCCACCTACAGTAATAGCAATAATAATAGCGATCATGATAATAATAATAGAATAAGGACGTTCTCGCAAGAACGTTCTGAAGACTTAACTACATCTTTGTCCTGTGCTCTAGGGCAGCGCTTCGCTAGCTTCTCCCCGTCGAGGCACAGCAGCCCACGATGACCCTGATGGCCCTTGTTTGGCTCTGTGAATTGAAAGCACGAGCCCTCCAGGTGCCACAGCGAGCAGCCCGGCAGCTCCAGCCGCCCCGGCCCCGTTTGGCTGCCTGAGGGCCCAGCAGGTCAGTGAAGCGGCCGCTGGTCTGGCCTCTCCAGGGCAGGGTTTCTCCACCTCGGCGTGGACGACACTGGGGGCCAGACAACCTTTGCTGTCCTGCCCGTGCAGTGCAGGGTGTTGAGACACCGCCCCCTGGAGCACCTGCCCGGTTATTCCCGGGTGGGGCTGCCTGTCCCCTGGGGGAATCCCTGGTCTGGATGGTCTCCACTCATCCTCTCCTTTCAACAGCTCTGCAGGGAGGTCCACCCCTCTGCTCTCCAGAACTGGGGCTAAGCAGCGTGACCACGTGGTCCAGAGCCCGGGAACTCGGGGGTCAGGCCCAGATACAGAGCTGTGCTTCCCGCCACCCCGTGCCCCCCTGCTGAGCAAGTTCTGAGGGTGAGGAAGACCTCTACCTCGTCTTCTGCCCACAGTTGGAGGCCTCGGGTCCCCGCCACAGGACTCAAACCTCATCATTTCCCAGTAAATGACCCGTATTCAGCGGAGATACTCACGTGTACACCAAGACACCAAGCCCAGCCCGCCAAGTCTTCCTCTTTCAGCCTTAGCTGGGGGGTCAGGGCTCCCGGGCGCAGGCGGGACCCAAGGAGATGCAACCAGCTCCGTCTGCATCACCGCTTCTCCAATGCTGGTCCCATCTGGATTTGCTTCGACCTCCATTTCAGACTGGGGGTCAAAGGAAAACATTTTGCTTCCCTAAAGATAACTAAGCCTTGGTATATGGAAACAGCCATTTGCGTGTTTACTATTGAAACCGCATGGAAATTAAAGTTCTATCAATTATAAGAGAGAAAATCTCCTTCAGTGTAAACACCCACACGCAATTTGCTCTGGGAGTGTGTATACACACAATGGAAACCAAACAGTATTAAATGATCATTATTAGTGACAGACCGCTCAGGGTTCAGGCTCGTGCCTCTCTGGGCTGAAGATGCCACCTGACTGTCAAAGTACCTGGCGCCCGGGACCCGTGCTCCTTCACACGGTTTCTGGATCCAGTCGGCGGGGCTGACCTCAGCACTCCAGTTGGCTGAGGCTGGACTTGTGAGGGAGGCAGGTGATTGACCGCGGTTGATGTGAGGCAACCTTTACATTCCGTTAAAGATGCCAAAGCCACCCTGTCACTCATCTCTGCAGACCAGGCCTGGTGAAGCTGCTGTCTCACACGGCAGCAACCTCCCTCCCTCTCCACCCTTCCTGCTGCTTCTCAAAGCCCAGCTCCACGTCCTGAGGCCCCCAGGCATTCTCCCTCCAGTCCTTGCCTCCGTGAACTTGATCAGACCTCGCAATTCCCTTTTGTCTCATACCCCACGTTTATAGGCTTAAGTGTTTACCTTCCAGCTGTGTCGCCAGCACGTGGTCATTCATTCACTCATTCATTCAGCAAATGCTGTTGAACACATCCGTTACTAATCGCCAGGTTCCTTCAAGTTGCAATCAAGTGAGGGGGACAGACAATGAATAGTGGAAAACAAATGTGTTTGTGAAAAGCATCATCGGGGCCCCCAAGGGGGTCAGGAAAGGCCTGTCGGAGCAGTGGACTAGTCCAGGCTGAAGGATGCTCAGAAAATACTTGACCCATAGTTTATTTAGCAGTTACTAAGTGCCTACACTGTGAGGCTTTTTGCTTGCTTTATCTCACTTCATGCTCTCACCAGCCCAGTGTCTCTCCTTTCTCTAAATCAGGAAAGAAGGTTAGCGTGGCAGGAGAAACCCAGCTGGTCATTGGGGGACGCCAGGTCCCAGAGCAAGGCGGCTGACTCTGAAGTCCACGCTCGTGGTGACTGCCAGGCTTGGCCCAGTTTCCTCCATCAAAACTGCCCTGTTGCACCATGTCCTGGGGAAGAACTGGATTATTCCTGGAGTGTCCCCACTGTTGTTCACCACAGGCAAGAGGAGGGGGAGGTTTTCCCGGGGTGACATGTGGTCTCAGCTCTCTTATTTGTCAGATGGGTGTCATGCCATCACCTCTTGGAAAGTCTATGCAGAGTCAATAAAATAATGAGGATGTGAAAATTCCAGGAACAGAGCCAAGGACAGGCCCAGGGTGGCTGCTTAAGAAGGTGTGTGTGTGTGTGTGTGTGTTTGTTTTGCTTGCTTGTTTTCTGTTTTGCAAACCTTCTGAGGGTGCCGGCTCTCCTTTTCTGCCTGTCCACAGGCCGCCATAAACCTCTGGAACCTGCTGGCAGCACCCACCGTGGCAACAAGGAAGCAGGTCCTTCTGTCTTTGCTTTCTTCCTGTGGGGAGAGTGGAACACTTATTTTTTTATTCCGTAATTTAGACATGCCATACCCACTTTCCCTGCCTTTTCAGCACGTGAGGCCACCTTTCCTGACCTGCCTTCTGGGGGGGGGGGGTTGTCGTTCTTTTTTTGAGCATTATTTTGAAAAAATAAAAATAAAAATAAAAAAGGCCATTCCAGACAAGCAATCTCCTTGTTTATTGATTTGCCCTGTCAGGTTCTTTTATGCAGACATACGTTTTATGATAAAACTTCAGTCTTGTTTTTATGACAATAAATAATGCATCGTGCTTTTGGCGCATTCCCGTGTCTGTGTGCGGTCCATGTCGGCTCCAGCCCGAGGTTCCTGGCAGCCCCCCAGCCCCCCAAGTCGCCTGCTTCCAGAGTTATGATCAATCTTCTGTTTCCGAAAGATGAGCTCAAGATGGCCAGCTGGAAACCACCATCTCTAATTGGCAATTAAATTCCACTGTGTGCTTTTTTATATTATATCTTCTCGGCTGAAGGATCTCTGTCAGTGAGTGAACAAGTAGCCCACGCCTTGACCAGAAGTTTTCACACTATTTCGACCTCAAAAATCCCTCCCTTCCTCCCGTGCCTGACATCCCCCCAGAAGGGGAAGCTGTGGTTGTCGGAAGGGCAACAAGTTTTCTGGGAAGATAAATGATGGCTGAGCCCATGGAGGAAGAGATGCTGTCCATCCCTGTCTGCTTCCCCTTGAAGGCATCTGGAACGGAGGGTTCTTTCCTACAGGGGCCTGACCAGCACCACCTCGGGCTGAGCCCAGGATTTCTCTTGATTTCTGAAGCTTTGAGAGTCTCTAATTGCAGAGGCATGAAAAAGCCACGTGTGAATCTCTTGTGAAGGGAGAAGCATTGGTTGCCGAGGACTGGGAAGGTGATGTCTGGGAGCTGGGTCTGCCTGTGGTCTACACAAAGGCTGGAGGGAGTTTCCTGGAGAAGCAGGGGTGGAGGTGGAAGCGTGATGGGTGAAGCAGAGGCCAATGGGGCAGGAATATTCTAAGCTTCATATCTGACACCTTGTGTTTCCTAAACCACTGCCCTCCCTCTGGGTCTCATTCACATCTAATCCCACCAGGCATTATAAAGCCCAAATCCTTCTCCATTGTGGCCAAAAGCCAGTGCCAGCGAGGCGATTAGAGCTAACTAATGACTTCCTAGAGAGCAGCCAGCTATCCACCACATCTTCAAAGCCAGCCCAGAATCTCACCTTCAGCCCCAGCGGAGGCCAGGGGGGACCTGGCCGGGTCTTGGTCTTGTGGTGGACCCAGGGCAGCGACCGGGGGAACCACTGCAGAGCCTGTTGCGCAGCCCCCCGTTCCGTGAGAAGTCTCTTGGCGGCCGCATAGTTATTGCTGGAGAAGTGTGAGTTCTTTAGTGATGATTGCAAACGTAGTGGCTCCCTGGATGAACCAATCGCTTCCTGTGTAGTAAAATGAACAATTCATTGTAGATTATTTGAAGGCAAATCACTTTAAGTGTAAGGAATAAAAAGACAAGTTGGCAATTGGATTTTGTGTGAGAACATAAGTGGATGATTTGCATTGGCGAGTGTGCTAGGAAGACTTAACAATACTGGGGGGAGAAAACGCTGAAACAGGGTCAGCTGGAGACGTTGCCATTCCAGCACTTCTACACGGAGCCCTGGAAGAGGACCACGGGTCAGGGCACGGGCTTCCCCAAAAAGGTCTTTCCAGTGCACTTTGCCGGAGCAAGGGGCCAGCATTTATAACTGGATTAGCCCGGGAAGACCCTAACATCTTGTCAACAATGTAACTGATTTTCATACCACACTTTTTAATGGGACAAATATTGAGGTTGTCCAGAATAAGTCTTTCTTGGATTGTATCCAGTTCCCCAGAGCAACTTCGATGGAGACGCTGGCTCTATTAGTTCCAATTTCGCAGGGTAAGCCCAAGAAACAATTGTCTCTTTAAATTGCCAAGGTCTCCCAGGATAGAAAGCCAGAGCTCTGTTGAAAACAATTAACATGGAACCGGCCCCCTCCACTGATAAAGCCTCTTCTCCAGGATATTATGCTGTATGGAAGAGAAGCTCTGGGCTCTGGAAATCTCCTTGATGGAATTCCCAGGGACCCCACTCGGAATAAGCAGCATCGTGGGAACTGGTCCTATAGCAACCTTCCAAAAGCAGCAGTACAAGCGCGATGTCCCCCATCTCGCCCCCTCCTTTCCACTCTTTCTTAAATAAATATCTTTTAATTTTACACTTGGCTTGGAAGGGTTAGCTGTGCTCACTGACCTCATACAGTTTACAGTCAAGCAGGAGAGAGACACGGTTATTGGATGCAGGTCCCGAGGAGGCTGAGATGCTGCACTTTGCCGAAGGTGGGTCTGGTACCCTGGATGGCTGCTGGACCCCAAGAAGGAAGAGAGTCGTGCTCTTCACCTCCTGGTCCCAGCGTCATACTCAGTCCCTGCAAACACTGCATCCCAAGTGGACGCTGTAATCACCAGCCTGTGAGACAGAAAGCTTCCATCTTAATGACAATGTTTTGGTCAAATGCATTTGATATAAAGCAAGTGTAAACTGAGGGAACCAGATCTGTTTGCTGCAGGACTTAGTACCTTTCTCAAGGCAACACATGCATCGCAAATCTTCCAGGGAGGGCGGGGGTGGTGGTGCAATGTTTCCCCAGGGACGTTGTTCAAGAGAAGCCCTTTTCTCACCCACATTTGCACACGCCCTTTGTACCTGGCAGTCTGCTGGGCAAATGCAGGAGAGTGGAAGTGCCTTTTCTGCTTCCCTCCTGGCGACTTCCCAGCTCTGATGAGCCCCTCTGGTGGCCGGGAGCACACCATTTGCCCACATCACCTGGGCCAAATACCTCTAATGTTCTCCTTCTGTACATCAGCCTGAACACTGTTTCCCTGTAGCATCTTTTTTTTTTTTTTTTTTTGCGGTACGAGGGCCTCTCACTGTTGTGGCCTCTCCCGTTGCGGAGCACAGGCTCCGGACGCGCAGGCTCAGCGGCCATGGTTCAAGGGCCCAGCCGCTCCGCGGCATGTGGGATCCTCCCAGACCGGGGCACGAACCCGCGTCCCCTGCATCAGCAGGCAGACTCTCGACCACTGCGCCACCAGGGAAGCCCTTCCCTGTAGCATCTTGCACCCAGGCCCCTCTGCCTCCTGGGTCTGTGAGGACCTACCCTGATTTCGCTGCAGAGACTTCCCTGCATCTGGCAGATCACATCCAATTCCTTCTACCGTCCCTCTCATCACATGACCCGAGTCTCCTTGCCGCCCTGGTCTCGCCCCTTTGGACATGGGCCAGCGTGTTGCACCACAGGATGGTCTTGCATAGACATTTGTGGAGGGTTATGGGGGGCCTTAGCAAGCAGCACATGGCAGTGTGGTAGAGAGGAGGCTGCAGGGGGTCAGGGCAGGCGGCAGAGCGGGGGAAGGGGGCTGGCCAGTCAAGGTGATGCTCCTGGGCAGGACCGGGCAGGAGGCTCCGCCAGGCCAACTCCCCTAGGGGCTGGAGCCTGGGGAGGTCCAGGAAGGCCTGGCTGCTGGAGGAGGGAACTGCAGGCTCGGATAGCGGTTTCCACTCCCTCCTATGACCGTGCTGATTGCACCTCAGCCTGGGCAGCGGCCAGACGGCACAGGGATTCCTGGGCCCTTTGTGCTGTTCACGCATCCATGTCCACCTCCACAATCATCTCTGAGGGGACAGGGCTGCCCCTCACTTCCTGCAAAATGCCAACAGAATCCGGGGCTGAGCTACGGAACCGCCTTCGAGTGGGGAGGGCTTTATAATCACGTTATGTGACTTAAATGAGCAGAGAAGCGGTATTCGGCGCACGTGGCAGCACCTGTGGATCTGGGGGCGTGGCCTGTGCCTGCAGGGGTTGGGGGGCTGTTCCTGGGCCCCCTGGTTCCTCTTCCACCAGGCACCAGGGGCATGGATGGTTCTGGGCTCCTTGCTGCCCTCCTGGCCCCCACCTCACTGCCAGCCACTTCATAGGCCTTTCGGGAGCAGGGTTTTTGATCAGATCATGTGCAAGCTTCATGAAGAAGCAAGGGGGCACCCTGATGCACCCCCAGACTTCACACCAGCCTGAGGGACAGAGCCAGGAGTTCACTTTTGGAGCAATCTCTGAGATTGTGGCCAGGGAGAAAGACTTTGAATCTGTCAGTGTCGGGTGACCCTGCAGTGAAACCCCTCCAAAGAAGTGAAATGTAATGCCCCGGGTGCCTTTCTTAATCTGGGGTGACCCAGCATGCAGACTCCCCATTTCACAGCCATCCGTTTCCAAAGGGCCTTGAAGAGAGGGTGACTTAAATCTAACGTGAAAAAAGGCGGCACAGAGCAGAACTCGGGGGTAGGTGCGGGAGTGGACACAAGACCACCTTGTTCAGAGAAGCAGTGCCGCTAAGATTCCTGGCAGCTGCAGGGCAGAATTTTTGTTTTCAGATGAGAGAAAACATTTGTGGAGATGAAGTATGCCAGGAACGAAGCGCAGATAAGAAGGACTTCTGTTTGCACAGGATCATTGGGGGCTGGAAAGCCAGGGCCCCGGTAGGTCGATGTCAGAAATCACCCTTTCAGCCCAGAGCGGCTGCCCGACTGTCCAGCCGGGCTCAGTCCCTTCTGTCTGCAGATTGCCAGTGTCCACTCAGCAGCGGACGTCCTGGAGCCTGGGACACTGCCGGCCGTTGCCAGGTGCTCAGAAACGATGAATAAAATGAATGCACCTATTACCACAGAGGGTCAGTCTGTGACTTTGAGAACGGACAGTGCGACCTTGTCCACGGTGGATGGTCGTAATCACAGCAGGACACCAACAGCTGTGGTCTGCTGAGAGAATGTTCTGGACCAGGCTCTGAGCTGTGCTCTAAGTGCCTGCATTCGTGGACCCAGGTGCCGAAGCAACGTGCCACAGACCAGGCAGCTGAAACATCAGACATTTACTTCTCCTGTTCTGGAGGCTGGACGTCCCAGATCAAGGTGTCAGCAGGGTCGATTCCTCCTGAGGCCTCTCTCCCTGGCTCGCGAGCGGCCGTCTTCCTGCGGGGTCCTCACGTGCTCTCTCCCTGACATGCCAGCAGCCCTGGTAACTCTGTGTATCCTGGTCTCCTCTTCTTATGAGGACACCAGTCAGAGAGGGTGAGGACCCACCCTGGTGACCTCATTTAGCCTAATTACCTGTTTGAAGACCTTAGCTCCAAACACAGTCACCCCCTGTGGTACCGGGGGACAGGATTTCAACAAATGGATTTTTGGAGGGGAGCACAGATCAACTCCAGCTGTGCCCTCTATGAATCATCACCTTTGGACCTGCCGCCAACACTCCCAGCTAGGTCCAGCTATGGGTGATGGGACTCAGGTGTGAGTGCATGTCGGGGGCGTGGCTGTCCTCGGTCACACACAGAACGGTGCCGGAGTGAAGCTGTCACTCACTCCTGCAGGACTCAGATGCACTCGACGTACAATAACACGTGTCAAGGGGACCCATCCGGTTCCCAGCAGAAGGGACTCTTCCCCATTCCTCCCTCTGCCTCGTGGCATCCCGACCTCCAGGACAGCTGGCCCCCTGAGCCAGAGTGGGCTCTGCTGTCCCGCCCCCAACTTCAGCCCACATGACCTGCTGCCACACTGTGGTTCTGGGCTGCGGGCGGGTCCTGCACAGGAGGCTGGGTGACAGTGAGGACGGATAGGGCTCCTTTCAGGATGAGTAAAGCCTGCATCCCAATCCAGCACTGCGATGGGCCTTGTGCAGACGTCTGAAAGCCAAGATCCAGAGACCAGTTTGCTCTGCCTGGTGGGATAAACGCCAACGGAGCCAAGGCCAGCAGGTTCAGCTTCCTTCTCCTTACACACGTGTGTATATACATTTTTTCTTTTCAGATACTGGTTTGCTTTACTGACCTGGAGCTGGCCAAGCAGGGAGGAATATGTACATATAAACGTGCAGGCTGCATGCAGTCTCTTGCTTTGGGGGAATAAATCCACTCTGATCTGGCCTTTTTCCAGGCCGGTTTTAAACAAACAACCTCACGGTTCAGTCCCAGTATTTTCGACAGATGACTGCAGTCTGATGTTGGTGGATGTTCAATGCCCTGGGCATGGGTTGTGAAGCCCAGGGCACCACGGTCTCTTTGGACAATGACACTTGACTTGTCCTATCACTGCTGGGAAAGGACATTGGGCCCAGAACTCTCAGGGAAACGGAGGTGCCTCCCCTGCAGGATGCAGGGTCTCTGGGGGGCACCTGGGCAGAGGGGCTGGTTTACCCTGGGAGGCCCTGGAGTCAGAAGTAGAGTCCAGAAAGGGAGGTCCTAGGTGTGGTGAGGAACCGGGAGGAGACCAGCGTGCTGGCCTGCGTCCTCCTGGCCCCTCGGGCTTGGAGCTCTCTGCTCCGCATTTTCAAAGAAAAGTGAAGAATGCTCATTACGTGAAAAATGCACTCAGTCTGAGCAAGAGTCTGCTGTTTTCTCTAACCGGAGAGGGGATTGCGGCCCCTGAGGCACGATAGGGTTGCCCCCGAGCTGTGGGAGTCACGGTGCTTGTCTACGGGCTGCAGCCTCGGCTGGGGTGGGTGCCACACTCACTGGGGACGCAGGGATCCTGGGAAAATGGTGGCCTGTCCATGTGCTGGATGGAACGGCCAGTGTCCTCGAACGAACACCAGCAACGTGAGGGCCGCACAGGAAAACCCTAACTCTGTGGACCCTAAACAACGCACTTCTGAATAACACATGGGTCCAAGCAAAACATCCCAAGAGAAATTTAAAAAATATATTTTAAGCAAAATGAAATGGGAAATTATAACATCAAACTGTGGAATACAGAGAAAGCTGTGCTTTGAGGAAAACTTGTAGCAGTGAATGAATATATTGGAAAAAAAAAAGAAAGGCTGAAAATCAATAATCTACCCTTCCATCTCAGGAAATGAGAGAAAGAAGGATAATTTAAACCTAAAGCAAGTAGTAGAAAATGCAAATCAGAGCAGATATTAATAAAATTTTATACAGGAAAGCAATAGAGAGAGTCAACAAAATCCAAAGCTGTTTCTTTGAAAAGGGTTAATAAAGTGGATAAACCTCTAGCCAGGCTATAACCATGATAAAAATAGAGAAGTCACAAAACACTACTAGCAGAAATCAAAGAGGAGCCATCATTCCTGATCCCATGGGCGTTAAAAGGGTAATAAAAGATTGTATGAAAAACTCTATGCCCACAAATGTGATAATTAAGATGAAATGGACAAATTCCCGGAGAGACCCAAACTACCAAAACCCACAGGAAGATAGATAAGTAATATGAATAGACTTGTATTTATAAAATAAATTGAATCAAAAAAGGAAGCACCAGGCCAAGGTGGGCTCACTGGTGAGCGCTACCAAATATTTAAGGAAGAAATCATGCTAATTCTCTACAGTCTCTTCTAGAAGCAGAGGAGGCACTGTCTAGCTCATTCTAGGAGGCCAACATCACCTTAACACCAAAACCAGATAAAGACATTTACAAGAAAGGAAAACTGTAGGCCAAGGTCTCTCGTGAACACAGACCCAACAGTCCTCAACAAAATACTAGTGACGCGAATCCAACAATATATAAAAAGAATTATACACCATGACCAAGTGGGGCTTACTCCAAGAATGCAAGGCTGGCTCAACATTTGTAATTAATTCATGTAACCCATCACCTCAACAGGCGAAAGAAGAAAAATCACAGGATCATATCAATAGATCTAGAAAAAGCATTTGACAAAATCCAACATCCATTCATGATAAACAAATCCTGGCCTAGGATGATCACTCAATTACCATTTAAGGCTGTATTGAAATGGCAAGGACACGACCTCATATATTAAAAAATTCCATTGAGAACCTGCCCAGTCAATATTCCTGAAGGTTTAAAAGTCCACTGTGTGATGAGTAGATTGCTGTCTAAATTGCTGCTTCTTATTGTATCACGGAAAGTGCTGGAGCTCCAGGGTCGGCGGAGAGAGCAGTAAAGATGCACATTCCTGGGCCCCACCCCTGTAGACTCTCACATGGTGGGCCTGGGGTGGGCCAGGGAATGTGCATTTTAACTCAGAGGACAGGCAATTCTTATAACCAATCACATTTGGGAAGCACAAGAACATGAAGGGAATTAAGTCAGGAACAAAAACATGTAAAGCTGGGAATAAAGACCCAAAGAGGCATCAAAATAAAAGTCTAAGCATGTGAGACCAAAAATCAAAATCAGTAGCAAGTTCTCAAAACTCATACTCTAACCTAAAATGACGGGTCTCGGGCACGTTTGTGCTTTTATTTTCATGTGGATAAAACAACAGAGTAACACAGGAGGTGTCCATATATTATCCTAAAACCAAAATATTTTCTATAGAGTATTATTCAGAACTTTCAATTCCTTAAACATTCATCACTGGGTTCCACTGAGTGAGTGGCGAAGTCAACCCACATTGATCAATTAAATTAGTACAATAGTAACTATATATTGGGTTGGCCAAAATGTTCATTTGGGTTTTTCCATAACGTCTTATGGAAAAAGTCAAGCGAACTTTTTGGCCAACCTAATATTATCACACGTTATTACGATAGTTATCACTCTTTATCCCTATGGATGTGGCAACAAAACCAAACATGAATCGGGTTAAACACATCAGCACAGGCCTTACTCTGGAATTTCCCAAGCCTGTTGTTGGGAGACACGTGGAACCCCAGGCATCACTGACTTTCAGGCAAAGGATGGTGTTTCCTGCTGAGTTAGAAAAGATGCCATGGACCCAAGGGGAGGGCAGTGCCTTTCGGATGGGCAGCTGCAGATGGTCCTTTCGTGCTGGACTGGACCTCTTTGTGGTGGTCAGTCCTGGCCCGCTGGGAAAGAGCTGCTGGGACACTATTGATAATAAGTGTGTAGAGCTCTCTTCTCCTCCAACATGAGCTAAACAATTAGAAGTCGGAGCAGGCTTCCTCTGATTGGAGGATCACACCTGGTTGATCTAGATGCTGAAATGACTCTCTCTTCTCCTCTTCTGTCTCTCCCTCTCCTTCGGGCTCTCTCTTTCTCCACGCCCCCTCCCGACCCCCTGTCGCCCCCTTCACAGCTCTTCTTAGCATTTTCAACAGGAAAGTCTAGAGAGAAACAAGCCAGGCAGAAGTTGCTAGTGAGGGTCTCTGGCTGTTGCGCCCTCTCCTTGGTGGCCAGGAGGCAATTCCTAGAGGAGGGAGTGGGGGTCTGTTACTGGGAGAGTGGAGAAGAGCCTGGACCTCCTTGGGGGGCTCTGAGTTAGATGTGTATGCAGGATGGATTGAGGATTGAGAGGGAAGGCCCTGGGCTGCCACCTCCGTGCAGGTGCCCTGGTGCAGGGGAGGCACACAGAGGCTGTCCCCTTTGTCACAGTGGAGCCGGCCCTGGATGCATCCAAGTGCCTCTTAATGGGCTCATTTGCTGTGGTTTACACGTGCTGTTCATTTGGCTTCACTCTCCCACAGACTGGGTTCTCCTCTGTGAACTGAAAGGGACAGGATTGGGGGTATACCGAGAGGGGGTCCTTCTGCTGCAGGGGCGGGGTCCCTGTCTTCCAGCTACAAGGCATGGACAGCTCCCCAGTCCTGCTGCCTCGGGAGCACAGCTGGTGGAGGGAGGATGCTGGTGCTTTCCAGAAGTTGGCCTCCGACCATAAGGGGTTGAGAGATGGGGATTATGGAGGGCTTCTTGGAGGAAGCAGTGCCTTGAATTAACACGTGAGAAAGGAGCAGGAGTCAGCGGGCAAAGAAGGGGGAAGTGTCTCAGGGCAGCAAGGACACAGATGTAAAGCAGAGACTGGGGACCGAGGATGCTGGAGGGACAGGGAGGGCCATCCCTTAACGCTCTGTCCAGGCTTTTGCCTGAAGACGGGATGGCCCCAGGAGCGAAGGGACAGGACGCAGAGACAGAGCTTGGAGCAGAGGACCACTGGTCCTCACGCCCCTTTGCCAAGGTGGCCGGGGCTCCTGGGGGACCGTCCCAGGCTCCTTGGGGGGCGTCCTGGGGGGCACGGAGACCGGGAGCTCGCGGGGGCGTCTGCATACTCCCCACTCACTGGCTACTTAGCAGCCCTGGGATTTAGCCAAGGAGCTACTTTTAATTTCTTTGCTCTTTAAACGTCCTGGCTGCGTGAAAACCATCACGAGGCCCGAGGAGGAGGTCGCCTGCCTTCAGGACGCAAAGTGGCTGATAAGAGATAAAGGCAGGAAATCGCAGCGTGTACTTTAGTTTCTGGAATTTTCCCTTCTTACATCTGGAAAAGGAAACTAGCAGGTGCTGAGGTCCCGGACGGATCTGACCTCAATGTTGTGACAACCTGGTGAGATGCTTAGAGCCCAGTGGTGTCATTCTGCTGTCAAACACGGACGTGAACGTGGACGCTCTGGAGAAGGTGGGTCCCGAGACCGAGGGGCGGCTGCTGCTCTCCACGCACAGCCTCGTCCTCACCCCGGACTCTCCTCCCATAGGAATGACCAGCTGAGACCCCCCGTTCCAGAGCCACCGCTTCCTGACTGTCCCAATCCAGAGCGAGACCCTGCTTCCTTAGGGGGTCTCGACCCCCGAAGGTGTGCATTGTCCCTCGCTGCAGCAGGTGACAAGCCAACATGTTCCTCCCTGGGTCCGCGTGGCTGGGACGTCACATCCACGGGCCCAGGAAGAGAGCCTCACCCAAGGACATGAGCACAGCTGGAGCAGAATTAGTCTGAGGACAATTTCGCTTGATTCAGCATGAAAACCCGAGCATCTCGACTGGGCTCAAGGATGGCCCAGAGACCAGGGGAGAGGAAGGAGGATTTGAGTGGAGAGGGGAGAGGGATGCACAGAGGGAGGGAACTAAGCTGGAGAGAGAGAGAGAGAGAGAGAGAGTCGCCTTACCCTGGGGAGGGAGTCCTGGGCCATAGCTCATAGGCAGTACTGGCAGCTGGACCTCTGTGGGCTGTGACCTCCCAACCTGGTCCAATGCCCCCATGCCCATGTCCCTTGTGGGGCACAGAAGCAGTGGTACCCAGGATTTCATCTCCTGGCTTAGACAGAGAGCATGTCAGCCACGGCCAGCAAAGACTGAAGACCAGGGGGTCTCCCCCATTTCTTTGCTTTACTTAGGACCCCTGTGATCTTTGAGGATTCTGGGAATTAGAGAGAGGCCACAAAACGGCTGAGCTTCAATTTGGTTAAATTTCGTGCACATCCGAGTTTGCAATTGCAAAGTGTTACCGCCGCCTAAGTGGTGCCTGGCCGAGCGCCATTGGACTCTTCTCCCAACTCCCTGAAACTGTTTTGACTCAATCATTAAATCTCACAATTAATCCATCTTCGGAGCAAATGTCTTGCACCAGCTGAAAACGTGTGTGTGTTGCTAGGAGCTAGAATTGTGCATCCGCTGTGTGGTTAGTTGTGCTGCTCTTAACGCAAAAGGAAAACAGTCAATCCGTGTGAGCTCAATAAACCTTTCTTGCCAACGAGAGGCTTGCCTCTTTAAAAAGAGGCACACAGCTGGCTCTCGTACCCGCAAACCCTTTGCAAGCTGCAAATTCATAAATAAAGCCCAAAATAGAGTTTGAGCACCAACTGCCTTACCCAAGGTGTGAAACACTCAGCGCTAAACAAATCCTCTCGTCATAATCGTTACGGAAACAGTGGGATTGAAGATAACCAGGGACAGACAAAGAGCTGGAAGGGGCACACAGATTTGTTAAGACAAAGCACTTACGGCTTCTGCTTGGCCGGTTAGGTCCACGGACAGTCATCTTCATATTTGGAGCATGAGTTTTCTTCTCTTTGCTTGAATTCAGAAGACGATGCAAACATTTTTTTTTTTTTTTTTTTTCGGTACGCGGGCCTCTCACTGTTGTGGCCTCTCCCGTTGCGGAGCACAGGCTCCGGACGCGCAGTCTCAGTGGCCATGGCTCATGGGCCCAGCCGCTCCACGGCATGTGGGATCTTCCCGGACCGGGGCACGAACCCGTGTCCCCTGCATCGGCAGGCGGACTCTCAACCACTGCGCCACCAGGGAAGCCCACAAACATGTTTTGATCGGTGGATTTACTAGGGTCCAATCTAAGCTTATTCTACCTTTAGTGTGAAAAGGAGAAAGTGCCCAGGAATCTGGGAATGTCACACTGAGTCTGAGAGATGTCCCACGTGCCACAGGAGGTGCTGTCCACAGCTAATTGCTGTAAAAGACTGGAGAGTTTTCTATCAGGGATGTTTCTTAACACCAGCAGTACAACAAACAAAAGACCTTATAAAGGCGTCTACTTCCTCAGTTCCATGTAGAATTAAATACTGTGCTTGAAAAGCACCAAGTGTGTTTATTATATGGGGGGACAAGAGAGAGAGAGATGCCAGCTGAGACCCAAAAGCCTCACTTAGATTAGTATTTCCTTATTTCCCCATAAATCACTTATGCAAGTTAAGTTTTTTTTATAGCTAAGGAATAAATTTACACTTCGACTTTTTAACACATCGGTTCTTTCTGAAAATTCGTCTCCACAAAAGAGTGTGTATATAATATTAAAAGATGTCATTAAAAGGTATTTAGAATTGCCATTTTAATTCCAAAGTCTGGCCAGCGCATCTCTCTGTGCTTACCCTCACCGGTAGCCTAAAAACATGCCTCCTCCGTCTACACCGACCCTCCTGCCACCGGATGCCAGGCCCATGGAGAATTTTATGCCAGGAGGGGTTGAAAGCATAACTTGCTAACATTCAGTTCCTTTGTGTTGCATCCAAGTTTCATATTAAGCAGTTGGCACCTCAGAAAGCATTATTGGGTTTATGTTTCTGGAAGTACTTTTCATTATTCATATTTAAATTATGTTCCTTTGAGAAGGAGATAAAGGCTGGAAATTTTCATCAAGAGACATGGAGGTAGTGAAAAACCTCAGCCTTTTACTATTCAAGGTATAAAACATTCCAACAGTAACCAAAATACTGAAATAGCATAAAGTCTGACTACAACGTGTTTAATGATGGAAGTAATCGTAGGGGTTACATATAATAACCTGCTTTAAAACTTTTTACATTTGATCAGGTTGACCAGATGGTCAGCTCTGAGTCTAAAAGGATGTCAGTCCGTCATGCTCCAGGCTTATGGGAGGACAGTGTTCCGCAGGTGTGCTGTGTGAGGTTTTCATATGTCAGACCCATACGACTGTCTCCAGGCCTTGATTCCCAAAAGGTGCTCAGCGAATACTTACCACTGATAATTCAGTAATGGCAGAATTCCTTTAGTGACATAAATAGACCAGACAAGTGCCTGTTGGGGAGACTTAGGCCAGAGTCTCTCAAACGGATTCTCTGACCAGCTGACCCGCAGCACTGTGTCCATCAGAGGCCCTGCCCACGCTGGTTCCGGCCGCACCACGGACTTGCTGCAGTAGCTTGAGGCAGGGGCTGGGACGGGGCCAGGAACACCAAGATCATCACCTTGACCCTTCATTGTCTGGAGGTGTTTGTGGCCCTGTCGCCACTAGGAAAGGAATTAGTTCCTGTGTATTCTCAAAACCAAAGCCGGGTACCCAGAAGCCCAGAAGATGAGTTCTCCCTCAGGAGCGAAAAAGTGAAGAGCTAACATATTTATGAAATGGCATTTTGCTGCAGAGTGAAGGGCAAAGAAAACGCAAATTGTCTGGGGAGTCGGTCGGGGGCTAGTCCAGCTCCTTGGAATGTTTTTCCCACAAGGAGGCCTCGTGGCAGATAAATAGCCCCTCTGAGGTAACAGATCAAAGGCACTTATGTGCAGATAAAAGGATGAAATACAGCTGCAATTCTTTGTTATGGGATTTTGCGAGGACACTAAAAGAACAAGGTTAAAAAACGTTCAACATTAAACGTTAAAAATGGAAAAGGACAGGAAAGAAAGAAATAGATGGTGTAGGGCTCACCAGTAAATAAAACCCCAGCTTCTGAGAAAAGCAGCCATCATGTAATGTGGCATTTGCTTGGTTTGTAAAACAAAGTCAGGAAGAGCATTTGGGTTAAACAGGGAAGGATTTGGCCTCACACTTGGCCTTGGATAGGAAATTCCAGGGAATCCTCCCCTGAAACATCCCAGTTTAGAGTGTGGGCCATCCGCACAAGAGTGATGAACACCTGGCGAGGCCGAGGGCTGCCTGCAGACGATGGGGTGGGACAGAGAGAGATGTCAAATGTAAATCCTTGCCTGGTCACCACTATCTCCACCCTCTACCAGCCACGAGGCTCAATGCCCACCGGCCACCCAGAGAGCTGGGAAGAGGAGGGTTTCAAAGCTCTGGGTTTCCTCTTGCTCCTGTGGTCCCTGCTTGCTGCGTCCCCGAGTCCCGTGGCTGAGACGCCACCTTCCCAGCTCCAGGAATCACATTGAAGGGCAGCTTTGTGTCACTGTAGGCCACTGGCTCCTGCAAATTTGGTCTCACATGAGAACAGAGAAAACCCTCCTCAAACCAGTTCCTGTGAAAGCCCAGGTTCTGCCTCTTTGCTGAGAGAGCCCCCGATTGTGCGGCCTTGAACCTCCTCCTTTATTTCCCACTGGCTGGACTGATTCCGGGGCACCTGTAGCTGCATGTGTGAGTCCAGAAGTGCTGACCCCGGGAAGGCAGATGAGCTAGGCTGTCCACTCTCCCCGAAGCAGATTGTTTTGCTTTTCACTAATCTTTTGTCTGAGTTATTTTCTGCCTGTCTCCCTGTCTGTAAATGTAATGGATCCTTAGAACATTGTTTTGAGGATTACATGATATCAGTCAAGTTAAGGTTAAAGGAAGACACAGGTCAAGTGAGATGGATGGTAGAGAGGACTGTGTGTGTGTGTTTACGACAATTTTGACCCAGAGAAGGGAGATGGCAGCTTGGGCCCTGGAAGACACCATCCTCGGAGAGGGAACTAGATGAAGACTCACTTCGCTGGGAAGACACTGAGAGGGGATAAAGAGCTGCCGTCCTGGCAGAACTGCACGGAGGGAAGCCGGGAAAGAGGACCCTGGGAATCTGGACCACAACTGCGTCATCAGGCCCATTTGGGTCTCAGCTGGGTTGGGGGGAGTCATTGTATTATTTTCTTCTTATCTTTGTTGTAGTTCTAGTTCTGTCTCCTGTTCAATTCTTAATATTATCAATGACTTTATTGCATTTTGTCTTTCTTTACCAATCTCGCACTCTTTTCATAGAACAAAATTTCAAACATTTTTAATCTTTTTTGAAATCTTAAATCATGGGAAAATGCCTAGAAAAGTATCGGTTACTGAAAAATGAAAAGGAATGCAGAGTAAGACTGCAGTGAAATCTAATTTCACATCCTCTTCCCCGGCTGACAGGGATGGTGACTGGTGATTTCGGCCAGGCTGTGCTCACAGCGGGAAGGGACCAAGCCCTGCGAAGACAGCCGGGTGCTGCTGCGTGGAGGCCCCACCTGTGAGTCCACACTCCTCTTCTGGATGGATACTGAGACAAACACCTGCTCACGTGTAACAGGAGAGACACAACGACCTTGAGGACCTTGATGGTTGTTCTGGGGGATCACTGAGAATATGATGGGGCGATATTCAGCAGCAGCAAAATGAATCAATAAATGGCGGTGCCTGCAGGACACATGAGTGACCCAGAGCTGGACCCCCGACGTGGCGGCCACCAGAGAGACTTGAGTGCCGTTGGTAAGTCACAGAAGAAACGATCTTGCGTTTTTTAATAGAAACTTCAATAGCACATGAGGCTATGTGAACATCGAGAGATCCAACCAGACATAGCAAAGTTAAAAAGTAAAAGAAGAGAATGCGAAACACAAAGTTTATTTAATTTTTATTTTTTATTATTATTTTTAAAATTTGAAGATCCAGTTGGCTTTATTGTACAATGCACGATTGGGGCAGTGTCTCGTCTCATAATTAGAGAGATGCTCCCTAGAAAAACACATTAGATTGGTGGTTCCTTCTGGAGGAGGGGGCTGAGAGCAGAGGGGCTTGTGGAGGTTTTTTTTTTTTAATAAATAAATTAATTTATTAATTGCGGTGCATGGGCCTCTCATTGCAGTGGCTTCTCTTGTACGCGGGCTTCAGTAGTTGTGGCACACGGGCTCAGTAGCTGTGGCTCGCGGGCTCTAGAGCGCAGGCTCAGTAGTTGTGGTGCATGGGCTTAGTTGCTCCGTGGCATGTGGGATCTTCCTGGGCCAGGGATTGAACCCTACATTGGCAGGCGGATTCTTAACCACTGTGCCACCAGGGAAGCCCCTGTGGAGGGTTTTGAACAAGGTTGGCTCCCCCAAGATGGGGGTGATGCCCACTGGGTGCTATATTATTACTCTTATTATTATTTAAGCTGTACCTACTCACCACACATACATTTAGACACTAAGAAGAAATAAAGCTGCCTCTCCCTTCCATACGGGAGCTGGGAGAGTGGTGTGTCAGGCGTGGTCTAGTGGACGCTCTGGGTTTGGCTAGAGGATTCTCGGGTCTCTGCTCCAGGAGGCCTGCATCAAGGTCCTACGGTCACTGAAAAAGTCTCTGCTGCTCCCCTGAGAGTCAGACTGAGCTGGGTGTCCTGTTGGTTCAGTGGCTAATCTGGCGAGCCTGGCTCCAAGGGTACGAGTGGGGCTCTGGCAAGCAGGTGTCAGGTTGGGGAAGAGAGTTTGCCACTTTCTCCAGAAGATGCTCCTTCCCACCCCCCGCACCCCATGACCTTCCCACAGAGCCAGGGGTGACCACCTTCAAGGTGACAGATCTGGGCATAAATAGGTTATAACCTCAAAGAAAGGTGGGTTCCTGTGTGACCATTTGGGTCGTCTTTGCAGTTGCCCGGTGGCCAATGAACAATCCCCTTTGACCGAGACACATCTCACAACAAATCAGGGCAGTGTCTGCCAGCGAGCTGTGGGTACAGGGGCTGCCAGGAAGGTCTGCGGGGATCTGGCTGGGCGTCTGTCAGGACTGTAAAATATTTAAAAGGCAGATGTGATTCAAATTTCTCTCTCTGATCAGGAACACAGCTAAGGGAAGACACAAATCACTAACTCATAGAAATGACTCAGCCTCGGGGATCTCTGCTTCCTGCTTGTCTGACAGGAGGAAGTTGGGGGGAGGGTACTCTGGCATCTCAAGGGCACCGTGGGGCACTGGAGCCAGACTGGAGATGGCTGTGGAGTGACTACCGCAGCTGCGGGGAGCTGCACAGTCTGCGAGCACATGAGGACACGTTCAGAACGGGTGCCAGGTTCCTATGTTAGCAACAGGCAGCAGGCCTCCTGAGAAATCCCTTCTCTGGAAACAGCACCTGCTTCCCTCACAACAGTGATGGTGATTGGGAGGCCGCTGGGGATCAGCCTCAAAGGCGATGCCAGGCAGTGGAGGCGTCGGTGTGCATCACAGGGAGAAGTAGGCACGTCCCACAGAGCTATTGACAGGACCTTTCCCCTGGCTGGCTGCCTTGCGTGGTTCCCTGATTTTGCAGGGCAAGTGGTCCCGCCGGCTGCCAGGACTTGATGGGGACTTGCATTTGCCTTGTATTTCAATGCTGGCCAGGAGGCCTGTAAGACTGGTCTTCCCCAAGAATAGAGATGGTGCTTGAAGAGAGTTTTAGGGGCAAGGAGATGGATCCAGCAAGTGACTTGAAAGATGGCTTGTCACATTTTCAGAGCTTACATAGAATAATTAGTTAATTATCACCTCTAAAGATAAAAGACAAGACTGAGAAAAAATGGCCCAGTAAAAATGAGGACTGATGGGGGGAGGGATAAATTGGGAGTTCGGGATTCACATACACACACTACTATATATAAAATAGATAATCAACAAGGGCCTACGGTATAGCACATGGAACTCTACTCAATACTCTGTAATAACCTATATGGGAACAGAATGTGAAAAAGAATAGATCCATGTATATGTATAACTGAATCCCTATGCTGTACACCTGAAACTAACACGCCATCGTACATCAACTCTACTCCAATATAAAATAAAAATTAAAGAAAAAAAATGAGGACTGTCGAAAAGAAAAACAGGTCAGGCCTCTGTAGGGACCAATATTGCCCCATGGTTCTCACGGGGGGTGACACTCAGCCACTGGAGGGTATTTGGAAATATCATCGTGGTGGTTTGAGGGTGCTGCCTTTAAGCTTTGACTGGTGACAGCACAGAGGCTAAGGATCCCGCACCATGCACGAGGGAGAATCCCTCACTCACCCCCAAGTGCCACAGGGCCCCCACTGAGAGTACGAGAGCAGAGGAGAAATACGAGCACACTTCTGGGGCTGGGTCCAGCTTCCGTCAGTCCCAGCAGGACTTCTAAGGGAAGCTGTAGCCTTGACTGCAGAAGGCTAGTCAACTAGAGTATGTTTGGGGCTTCTGATGTGTATTCTCCAGTTATCGATCCCATATCTTACAACAGGGAGGCAGGCTCTCTGGAGAGGGCAGGACATTTCATGTAGATAGGAGAAAGAAAGAAACCTAAGGGTCAAGAGGAAGGAAGTTTGTTAATTACACTCTCCTGCCTGGCCGATAGGATAGAACAAGGAGAAAGCCAAAGCTCTGGGCTTTGGGACAATTCCCCGGTTCTCAGCACAGCAGATTTGCAAGTCTTCTCCCCGCCGTGAATCCATGGGTCACCTGTCCTGTCAATCTCAGAAGCTGTGAAGGGAAATTACATAATGCAGGTGAAATGTCTTGAACAATTCAAAGGAGGTACATACACATAAGGTAAGAGTAATCGTGATGATAATTATTCCAAAGCACAGACTGCAATATGTCCTCATCAAAGAGATTTTAGAAGAAGGAAAAAATTTAATCCTAGCAGGGGACTTCAAGATCAACCTTGTAGTAATTAATTTAATAAGGACAATAATGGCAGAATTGAGAAACTGCTATGTGTACTATGTGATCGCTGGGGAGTTTTTGTTTGTTTTTTATTTGTTTTACAAAGGTAAATGCCATTTAATCCCTACAAAAATCCACTGAGGTAGGAATAAATATTCTCACTTTAAGATAAGGACATGGAGGCTCAGAGAGGTTCATTAACTTGCACGAGGTCACAGGACTGCACAGTGTTAAAGCAGGGGTTCAAACTCAGAACTTCAGAAAGACGTACATAGCTCATGGCCCCTCCAGATGTGCTCCTGAGGAGAGGGCCCGGACATCCAAAGCTGCTCAGGCAAGAGTGTCTTGTGCCCACTTCATAGACATCGCAGGATCTACAGCCCGGCTTATAGTTTTCACATCCACGACCTTCAATGCACCAAAAAAAAAGTGATGAGAAAAGACATAGTACTCCATCACCCCCCCCCCCAAGCTCATCTGATTTGGCTACTGGGCTCGACTGAGCTAGGTGAGGTTATGCTTCAAGTAGATGAAGGGAGACGTCTCATTTGCTGCAGTGCCTACCTATTAAGATGGGCGTCTGTCTCAACACGGTGGCAGGTATAAAGACATTTATCTTCACAGTGGGAGACCTCCTCTGAGGTTGGTCTTTAGACGTAGCAGGAATGGGATACAGCGTTTGTCCTCCCCAGCAGTAGGCCAGAGCTTGGAAGAACTTCTTAGATGTCTCTTTTCAAGTGGAAAAAAACAAAACATTTGGAATATGGGTATATTTCTTTTTTCAATTTGCGTTATAGAAACGCAGGCTCTCAAAGCCCCCAGTTTAGAGACAAAAGCCCCCTGAAAGCTCAAACTGACAGTTAAATAACCAGACTAGCATTCAACATTAGACAAAATGAACATCAAGATCATTTATTCAGCACACTTTTTTCGTTTATGATTCTTTTTTATTTTATTATTTTATGTTTTACTGCATGTTTTGAGCACTTACTTTGGCCAGGCATCAGGCTAAGCTCTAGAGGTGTAAAGGCGAAACAGAACTGGCATGGTTCTTGCGGTCCTGGAGCTTTCAGCTTGGCGGAGTCCATCGTGAACCAGATAGTCACACAAATGGTCAAACACTGAACACGTTCCCCCTCAGATGGGAACTAGGCTATGGTGTGCCCTTTGCCACTTCCATTCAACATCACCCTGGAAGTCCTAGCCTGTGAAACGGGCCAGAAAAACAAACAAAACCTGCAAGGCACACAGAGTGAAAATAAAGAAGTAAAACTCTTGCTGTTAGCAGTTGACGTCATTGTGTACATTCACAAAATATGGTGTCGGGCTTCCCTGGTGGCGCAGTGGTTGAGAGTCCGCCTGCCGATGCAGGGGACACGGGTTCGTGCCCCAGTCTGGGAAGATCCCACATGCCGCGGAGCGGCTGGGCCCGTGAGCCATGGCCGCTGAGCCTGCGCGTCCGGAGCCTGTGCTCCGCAACAGGAGAGGCCACAACAGTGAGAGGCCCGCGTACCGCCAAAAAAAAAAAAAAAAATGGTGTCTACAAAAATTATGACTAAAACTAATAAACGAATTTCACGTGGCTCCAGGATACAAGGTCAAGGTGGGGACGTTCTGAGATGACCCCATCAATTTCTCTCCTCCACTGTGTGTATGGCATGGCCCCATTGAGAGGTCAAGTTTATGGCTCCCCACCCCTTGAATGTGGGCTGGTCTTCGTGATTTGGTTGATCAACAAGATGACGTGGACTTGACCATCTGGGGCCAGGTTATAAGAAGAACACTCTCTCTGGGGGTGGGGGGTGTCCAGCCACCATATAAAAAATGCAAGTACTCTGAGGCCACCATTCTCCCAGAAGCCCGTGCCTTATGCAGATGCTACATGGAGAATGAGATACTCTGGAGGGAGACAAAGAGAGACGGGAAGCCCAGGAGCCCCCAACGGCCATAGGAGCGAGGAGATCTGAGCTGACACCACGTAGATCACAGAGGAATCACCCAGCGAAGCCCTTCCTGAATTTGTGGTTTACAAAAACGTGAGTGAAATGGAACGCTTGTGTTAAGCCGCTAGATGCTGGGCCCTGGTGCTGGATGTGCCCAGTGGCTGCCATGTTAGATGACACAATTCCAGAAGACAACAGGGGAGAGCATCTCCAGGCCACTGGTTGGGCAAAGGTTCTGTATGCAGGACACAAAGAGCGCTGACTACAAAAGAAAAGCTTGATGTTTTAAATGTCATCCAAATGACAAAATTTGCCTATCAAAAAATATTCTTAAGAGAATAAATAGACAGACCTACTGTATAGCACAGGGAGCTATACTCAATATTTTGTAATAACCTATAAGGGAAAAGAATCCTAAAAGGAATATATATATACATGTGTGTATGTATGTGTGTGTGTGTGTGTGTGTATATCTGAATCACTGTGCTATACACCTGAAACTAACATGATACTGTAAATCAACTGTTCTTCAATAAAAATTTTTTAAAGAGAATAAACAGGCAATTCACAAAGAGAGAAAAAACATTTGCAACAACCCGACAAAGGACTCATAACCAGACTATATACAGAATTCTTACAAATCAACAGTTCAAAGAAAACTAACACAATAAAAATGGGCAAGGCAGTTTAATATCCACTGCATGGAAGAAGCTGTGTACGTGGCTGGTAAGCAGAGGAAAGGGTGCCCAACATCATCAACCATCCGGAAAATGCAAATTAAAGCCACAATGGGACACTGTTCGTCAGAATGGTTAAAGTTAAAAAAAAAACGGCAATGCCAAACGTTGGAGATGAGGAGCAAATGGAATTCTCCTACACTGCTGGGAGGTGTGCAAAATAATACAGCCCCCGGGAGAAGGGTTTGGCCATTCCTTGTAAAGTTAAATATATGTCATCCCTATGACACAGCAATTCCACTTTTAGATATTTATCCAAGAGGAATGAAAACATATGTCCACAAAACGGCTTTTACAACAATGTCTACAGCAGGCTAATTCATGATAGCCAGGAACAAGGAGCATCTGAATGTTTGTTCATTGGTTGGAGGATGGAAACCTGAGTTCCGCTGTATTATATAGAGGAACACTGCTCACAGGAGAAAGGATGTGCTGGTACACGCAACAGCATTGATAAAGCTGGATGCAAAAGAATATAGGCTGTGTGGTTCCACTTGTGTGAAATTTGAGAATAGATGAAACTGATCCGTGGAAATCAGAAGGGCCGTTGCTTCTAGGGGTGGGGCTTGTCTGGAAAGAGGCAGGAAGAAATTTCTGGGTGATGCAAGTGTCCTGTGGCTGGTTTGGGGTGGTGTGTACAATTTAGGGGTGTGTATAATTGTCAAACGTATTGAACGGAACACTTTAGATCTGTGCATTTTAACGCCTATAATTTATACCCAATTAAAAAGACACACAAATAAAGGTATACTTGCGGGGTTCTGCAGGGAAGTTCTATGACACTGGAAGTCTGTATCAGAGGAATCTGGCCCTATAGTCCCTGAACAAATGACCTTTGTACTGAGGTGTGGAGGAAGGTTAGGCCTTAAGTCGGAGAAGTGAGTGGGAGCAGGTCTGAAGTCCCATCCAGGGAAGCTTCAGTGTCTGGGGGAGAGAACGGATGCCTGCCTGGCTGACTGTGAACATCCAGGGTTTTGGTGAAGATTCTGTTCCCAAGAGCAGGGTTAGGGTGTAAAGGGCTTCTGCTCAGAGGGTGTGTGGTTAGGTTTGTATGTTTAAAAGATCATCCTGGCAGCTGAGAAGTGATGGGGCTTGGGGAGGCCTAGTGGGAACAGGAGCTCATGGTGGGAGGAGGCATTTCCTGCAGCCGCCCAGGTGAGAGGTGGTGGATGAGGCCGGGCAGCTGTGGAGGGAGACAGAGGTGGGCACGTGTCAGGGGTGCGTAGGGGGCACCTGCATTAAGGATTTACTCAGGATTTGCAATGCGGATCGAGTGAGGGTGAGGATGGGGGTGACCTTTGGGCTTCTGACTTGTGGAAAGGAAGATGATCCTTTTAGAAAGAGGAAACAAGCTTAGAGGACCAGGCTTGGAAGAAACATGTAATATGAGAACTAAATTTATGCAATCAAGGAAAGCTGAAGGATAGAGGGTAGTTTTTAGAGTGTGTGGCCATCTAATTTACTTAATTGGAGAAAAAATGTCTGTATCTTCCCCAAATTTTGAGAATTATTAGTTCTATTGCATTGAAGAGTTGACAATTTGCCAGAAATGTACATTCCTTTATATTCTTATATATATCTTATATATATATATATATATATATATATATATATATCTTCATATGCAGTTATAAGAAATAACACAGAGATCTCACATGCCCTTCACCAACTTTCCCCAATGGTAACATTTTGCAAAACTCTAGTACAAGATCACAGCCAACATATCAACATGGATATAATCCACCAATCTCCTTCTGATTTCTCCAGCTTCACCTGTACTCACTCCTTTGTGTGTATATATTTAATTCTCTACAGTTTTATTCTTTATATTTTTAAATGTTCTATCTCTATTTGAATTTTACTTTTTTCCTAATAATTTTACAAATTAAAGGAAAGGGAATTGACAAAGAAATTGCAAAAGCTCGTATAAACTTTCCCATTAAATTAATGATGTGGGACCCACCCATCAATCTATTGTAAAACTCGAAATTTCTTAATTGATATGGGGACCAGGGGGAAAAATACAAAAGTTCACCATAAAAGCTAAGGGTATAAAAGGACTTCTAACATCCAAATTATTTAGGGCTCTAATTAAATGAACTGTGGAACCTTGTGTCCTGGATATAGAACCACTGTGAAAATGGAGTCCCTTCACAGTAAGGATCAGTGTCCAAATTTGTTGTCTTAGCAACATCGTTAATGTCAGCAATGCCTTGGGGATGGGGTTAGGCAGCAAGGGCCGCTCAGTTCTTATTATTTCAACAACCATACTTCTTCTCTGTGGACAGAATCCTAAACACACAATACATGTTCTCAGGAGTGAAAGTAAATGACGATGATGAAGACGGTTGTCGATCTTTATCGAACACTCACTGCTCACCGAGTGCTCTCCTTAAGGAATCTCATATAATGTCAGGACCACCTCACAGTGGAGGACAAGGAAACAGTGCGGTTAAGTAATTTCCAAGGTCCCCAGTGGTAAGTGGCAATGCCACAATGCAAACTCAAGTCCATCAGACGCGTGAGTCAGTTTTTAATTATTTCCGCATTTGCCGCTATTCCATTAATGTAATTAATACACAAATTGGTTCAAGATTTGCCCATTGACCGTAGAGTTCATGGCCAATGGTGCTGGTCACAGTGAAGGCCGTGTTCTAGGTGCCTCACCCCTGGGCTTCCTCACAGCATGGCAGCTGGGCTCCAGGAGGGGACCTCCCCAGAGGACTGGGTGGAAGCTGTCTTCTGTGGCCTAACCTCTACAGTCACATAGCATCCCTTCCTGTGTTGCCACCAGCCTGTCCAGATTCAGAGGGAGGAAACAGACCCTCCTGTTCGCTGGGAGGAGCCTTAGAGGAGAGCGAGTGGAGCCACGGCTGCAGCCGTTTCTGGAAAGTACCACCTGCTGCACACTTCCAGGAAGCCTCTCACAGCCCCACAACCAGGCGACTGCACCTTCTCGGGGCTCCCAGGAGACCCAGCGCACAGCTTTGAGTGGCATCCACCGCACGCCAATGGAATCCTCTCTCTGTATCGTTTTCTTGCCCTGCCCTGCTGCCACTCCCAGGGTGCAAGCTGCTTTATTTCAGGCTTTGCAGATACTTCATTCATCTTTACACTCCCACCTACTAGCGCCGTACCTGAAAGAACACGTAAACAAAACAGCTTTGATCAGTGAACGAATGCTGGAATAAATGAGTGAAACACGTCTTCTTCTTCTTTTTTTCTAATTGCATGACTTTGAGAACGTAGTTCAATGGCCTTGATTGCCAGTTTCGTCATCTGTACAACCAAGAGGGTGACGTCTGAATCACAGGTTTGGTGCAGAGTCAAGGCCATGACCTATGGAAAAGCGCTTAGAACAAAGGATGCACTGGGTGGATGTGATCTGCACCTGATAGGGCAGTGATGGTGGTGGGTGTGATTGATGCCAGGGATGAACAGGAAGGGAACCACATGGGGCTTCCCAGGGGAGAGACCTGGGCGCCAACCTGAACTTAAAACAAGAGCAGAAGATCTTCAAACAACCATCATTTAAAACAAGGAGGAGCTACTTTATTTAAGATCTAAATATGTTTCCCATAATTAGTTCTCCACTTAGCTCAATAAATTCCCCTGTACGCATACAATTCATTATAAGTAAATATTACCATGGAGATGCAATGATTATAACATTTTAGAGTGTTTACTCCATATGAATGTTTATTACCCGTATGCCTTTACCATTGTGTAGTAAACGTCTGAGCTTTCTAATGAGCAAGTCTTTTCATGTTTATATTCTGATTATTATCTTCCCAGGTAAAACCTTGCAGGCAAAGTTGGGAAACAGTGTGAAATCTTGGGAATATCCTTGAGGATGGTCTCACTGATCCTTTTATTTCAGGTTAGGTCAGAGGTTCTCCAGGGCCTGTGAAGAAAGGCTTACTTTCATAACAACAGTAAAGGTTTTTTGTCTCCCTCACTTGGATTTTTTTTGAGTGAACAGTGGGGTTTTGCAGGGCCCATGACAGCTGGCGTGACATCATCAATCTGATGGTGTGATTGCTCTTTCTGGAGCTACAAAATCTCCTCAGCTTTAATTTCTAATATGGTAAATACCGAGAGCCAAGCAGAAGCACTTTGGGATTTTTGCTCATTTTTAAGGGTGAAAACAGTTCCTGAGACTCTAGCGTTTGACAAACACGATCTAAATTGTGTCCTCCAATCTCACGTCCAGATCTGACCCCTGGAGATACAGAAGCAGATTTAGGAGACTGTGGAGAGAGATGGAGATGAAGACGGTGATGGAGAGGTAGAGACGAGAGACAGGAGATGAGAGAGAAGAGAGAGAGACGGAGATAGAGAGGTGAGGGGGGTATTACAGGGTCCGCACTGGTCAATTCTTCCTGTATAACAAGCCATTCTAGAACTTAAGGGCTTAAAACAATTGCCTCAAAAACTTAAAACTACTATTTAACTTTTGATTCTGAGGCTCAGCCATGGGGCCTGGCTGAGTTGGGTGGCTCAGATGCTATCAGCCAGGCTCTCTCTTCCCTCTGAGGCCCACCGTGGTTGCCTAGGCAACCCTGTCTCTAGGGGTGACTGGTGCTGGCCGTGGTACCTTGGCTCTTCCCCACTCAATCTCTCCTCCTCCAGCAGGCCACCCAGGCTTGCTCTGATGGCCAGGCCAGTTTCCAGAAGAACGAGCAGAGTCTCTCAAGATTTCAGGGGCTCCAGAGTGGAGCCGCTCTTGGCCCAGCCAGTTGCAATTCCAGTCCACGTTCAAGGGCTGAGGATACAGCCTCCCCTCTCCACAGGAGGGGCTGTGAAGTCCCCTCAGAGAGCATCCTGACAGCACCAAGTGGGGCCACTTTTGCAAACCATCTACCACTGGGCCTTGCTCTCTGCCACTGTCACACTGGAGCCTCCTGTGCACCCAGGTGTCATCCCGGCTCCCGCCAAGGGCTGCGGACTGATGGCCACACTCACCGACTGCTGTCTTCTGTGTCGAGTGATTGTTTTAGGCAAAAACATCTGACTTTGCCTTCAGAACATGAGCTCTGCACTTCTCATTTAAGTGGCGCTATTTGTGAGAAGCAAATGTTTGGAATTATAAGCTATTTTTCTCAGAATCAAGTACAATTCCGGCTCCTTAGACTGTTCTCTGAAATGTGCATTGTGTTGACGGAATTTGGACTGACCCAGAAATGGGCACCTGTGTGTAGTCGTTCACAGCTTTTGACAGCGAGGTCCTCAAAGTCGCATCAGCATTAAGTCTGACTCCCATCAGTCATTTTCAAATAATTTCAATACATAAACTCAGCTGGAAATGTGCATTAGGGGGATGGGAAACCTTTGAGGAGCAGGATGATTCTTTTCTCAGTGACGAAGTGGGCATTTAAAGGTAATATCCGCATGGCAGGAGGCATTTGTTCTAAACTCAGTGATAAAACCCAAAGTGAAGGGGCTTCCCTGGTGGCGCAGTGGTTGAGAGTCCGCCTGCCGATGCAGGGGACACGGGTTCGTGCCCCGGTCCGGGAAGATCCCACATGCCGCGGAGCGGCTGGGCCCGTGAGCCATGGCCGCTGAGCCTGCGCGTCCGGAGCCTGTGCTGCGCAACGGGAGAGGCCACAACAGTGAGAGGCCCGCGTACCATAAAAAAAACAAAAACAAAAACAAAAAAAACCCCAAAGTTCTAGTGTGATTCTGTGGCCAGAGGATACAGAATCTCAAGGAAAGAAAATGATTTAATCGTCATTATTTCCCTGCATTCTATTTTTTTTTAAATAGCAATGTTTGAGTTTCTAAATAAATGTTAGTGTTTGCAGAGACACCATATGGTGAGCTCACATCAAACGCCTTTTTCCAATTCCAGGATTCTGGAGAGTGTAAGCCCCAAAGCCATCCTGTGCAATCACTCAGCTCCAACAAGCACCCAGGGTGCCAATGAGAGCAACCGGATGCTGACTGCTGAAGCATAATTAGGAGAGCCCATAAAAAATATCCTGGAAAATGAACACTTCTCAAACCCGTAACTCCAAGAAAATTTCCCAAAGGATTTTAGTGCACAGAACTTACGAGCCTGTTCAAAAAAAGTGTCATACCTGTGCTTTCCAGATTCCTGAGCTGTGCCGAGATTAAGACTGACTAACGGCACCAAGCTGTAAGTGGAGGGAAATATGACTTTGCATCTTGAGGAACCATCCCTGGAGTTACCACTTCTGCTGTACAGAAGAGTGAATCAGTTATACGTATACATCTATCCACTCTTTTTTAGATTCTATTCCCATATAGGTCATTACAGAGTATTGAGTAGAGTTCCCTGTGCTATACAGTAAGTTCTTAATAGTTATCTATTTTATGTATAGTAGTGCATGTATGGCAATCCTTCCCCCTCCTATATTTTTATTTAGTAGATTCTCATGCCATTCTCAAGTTTCTGCTTATAAAAGAAAACCTTTTTCACTGGAAGAATTTTGAAAATTTGAACTAAAAATGGAATCGTTTAAAATCGTCTTTTGAGCAGGGAGATTTCGGAACTCTCCGCCTGATTTCTCAGCTGGCGTGATACTCCACATTTATGAGGTCCACAGGACCTGCTTCAGATTTCCGAGGCTCCTGAGGCAGCCTCATCCTCCTGGTACACGGGTCTTCCAACCAGCTTTTCAGAGGTTCTACTGCAGAGTCCCTTTACGGATGATTTAGCTGAGCGCAATGTTAAGGGGACGCCAGATCTAAAAGAAAACGTCCAGAGATTTGGAATTTATTTTTGTTTCTACTATTAAATACCCATGGGATATTCTAGGAACATATATTTTAAAAATTCATCCACCGGGAGTCAGGGTTTCAGACGTGAACTCCTAAGTTGTGGCAATCTGGAAGAAATGGAATTTTGAAACTCAATCGTACCCTTGGTGCATGCAGACGGAAAGAGGCTGTAACCCATTTCTCAGATCTATTGAGCTTTTATCGGCCAGCATTTGCTGATAGAGAAACTAGTCTGCAAATCTCTCTCTGCAAAGCAAGCTTGCCTAAAAGAACTGGAAGGAAGGAATAGCCCTAGTAAACTTTAATTCACCTGGGGACAATTTCCGTGATGTTTTCCCCATATTACTAAGGATTCTCCAGCACATGCCCTTTTGAAGGACTGGGTTGGAGAAAAGCAGAAACACACATGTGCATATCAAAGGGGACCTTGGGTATCGCTGTCATTTTTGCAAATCACTTATTAGATAAATGTTCAAGTTTGTAAATAGTGAAGATGGCCTGGTCTTTGATTTTGGTCTTTGGCATAGTCTGAAAACCTCTATACTTTTGAAGATAAAAACCTCACTTTTATTTACTTATTTACTAGCTAGTTCCTGCCTGGCACAGATTGGAAGTGTGAAAATATCACTGCTTATCCCTCCGGGTAGGATTGTCACTGTTTCCACTGCCAACCCCCTTTCTTTTGCAGAAACAACCGAGCTCTTTCAGCATGTGTTGAAAATCAATATTAAAGGTGCTTTTTCAAAGTTAAAAAGTTTTAGTATCTTTCCTCCTCCTCTCTTCACACAGATGAAATGACAGAAAGAGCACGGTTTTTAGATGAAGACACGTCCTTTTAATGCCGATGTCTCTGTGAATATGAGCTGCTGCTTCGAGCTACGTGAACTCTTTGATTCTCAGTCTTTTCACTGGAAAATGGGGATAATTAACATTACACGGCAGAGCTGTCGCACAGATTACAATGAGATACATCCCCACATCCACGGCAGGGATAAGAAAGCATAGATTTTTCTTGATTACAAGATACTTAAGTGGCATCACAGCCAAATGTGATTTGTGCACGTTGTCTGGATTTGATCTGACACACCAGTTATAAGACATTATTAGGGCTGTTGGAGAAATTTGAAGATGAATGTTCTTAGATGATATTAGGAGAAGATGCTTCTTTTGTGAAGTCTAAGAATGGTACTATGGTTTATACGTAAATGTCTTATTCTTTAAGAGATTGGAACTGAAGTGTTAAACCAGAGATGAAATGTCAGGAATTCATTTTTAAAGTGCTGAAGCCAAAGACAGTTGAAGCAAATATGGTTAAATACTAATTAATAATCATTTAATCGAGGTGCTACATGGAGATTTATTATGCTATTCTCTCTTCTTTAGTGTCTGTTAGAATTCTCACAAAAGACAATATTACATGTAAAGTTCGTCACGTGGGAACCTTGCAGGTGTTCCAGGCCCAGTAGAGTCCAGTCACTCTTGTCAGTCAGTAGGTATTTATTGTTCTTTCTCTCCTGACCAAAGCAAGGAACAGGGACAGGACAGGCATGGTCTGTGCCCTCCAGGAAGGAGCTGCTCTGGTGGGGAAGGCGGTTGTTTACATTGTAATTAAAGAAGACACCACGGGGAGGGGGAAGGGGAAGCTGGGAGGAAGTGAGAGAGTGGACATATATACACTACCAAATGTAAAGTAGATAGCTAGTGGGAAGCAGCCGCATAGCACAGGGAGATCAGCTCGGTGCTTTGTGACCACCTAGAGGGGTGGGGTAGGGAGGGGGGGAGGGAGATGCAAGAGGGAGGGGATATGGGGATATATGTATATGTATAGCTGATTCACTTTGTTACACAGCAGAAACTAACACACCATTGTAAAGCAATTATACTCCAATAAAGATGTTAAAAAAAAGAAGGCATGAGGGGCTCCATTCTGTGGCTCGATTCTGTGGCTCGATTCTCTATAGTTTTCCAAAATGTGGAGTGTATGTGGGTCTGATCATGCAAGATTTAGACCTGAAGTCTGCACAGATTTTGCCGAGTGTCCTGTGTGTATCAGAGAAGCATGGCGTGGCCCCCAATGCCTCGTACTTCCCATGGCTCGACTCCCCACCTTGGACGGGTCAGTGCCCTGTTTGCAGTGCCTGACCCAGACTCTCATCGTGGGACTTGCCTCGGCCAGTGGGATGTATGTGAGCGGAACATGCGCTGAAGCTGGGGCCCGTGGAAGGCTGGGCGTGTTTGCCGAGGTTCCCCTCTGCCCCTGCAGGAGGACGTGCCAGGTCGAGTCTGCATGGGATGGTGATGTATGGGGGGGACCCTCACCGCCAGTCTGTCCACTGATACCCAGCTCCAACCAACGCGGGAGCCAAATGCATGTTTGAATGTAAGCCTTTGAATTTCCAGGCAGGTTATTAACAACAGACACAGGGTTGGTACGGGGAGGCAGTGAACTTTGCTTCTTCATATGAATAGTTGGACTATCTTCATAAAAATATCGACTAAGGCGCTATGCATAAAGAAACTCACAATAAAATGGAAGGGAGAGAGTTTTGCAGGCAAGAGGGGCTGCTGTGAATTGTCCAGTAGGCTTTCAGACTTGCTTCGGGCCGGGTGATTTACATTTGTAAGCATTTCAATATTTGAATGCCTGGACTCAGACTTGACTGTGCTTCCTTTCCATTCGGAGAACATTATGAAAGGGCTTAGTCACCACCTGCGTGGAGCTCTAGGGTCACCCAGAGACATGGCGGAACGTCATCTGTACCTCCTTCTTCGACCTCCGTGCCCCAAAGTGATGGGAGGCCTCCCGTCAAGCCCGTCACCTGGGAGCAGGTGTGAGTGGAGGAAAGACCGGTACATTCTGCGTGAGGACAGCAGCTGCCTTCCCCCTCCACCTTCTCCCGGAAGGGACGGAAGCCACAGCTTATGGAAAGAGAAGGAAAAAAAGCCCTGAGAACTTCCAGCTGCAGAGCCACATCGGGTCGTGTGATGTCGGGTGACATCAGTCATGTCTCATTACGAGGTGCAGTCCCCCTGGGGGACGCGACCCACTGTGTCAGCCAGAGAGAGAGGAAAGAGAAGGAAAGGCAGACCATTCCATGGCTGCTCCAGATTGGAAAAGGAGATTTCTTAGAAACGGAATTTTCTTCATGTATAAAAGAAGGTGAAGATATTTAAACACTCCAGATTTTCTGGCTGGAGTTGAAGACTGGGAAGAATTAGAGAGACTCCCGATTTTCTTAGATCTTGAGCTTATAATAGGATTTAAAAATCCATTTTTATGAAAAAATTCCAAATGTACAGAAAAGTAGAGAAAATGGCATCATGGATTGCCACACGCAGGTCCCCAAATGATCATGTTCCCATCGTCTCTGTCCCTCTGTCCCCCTGCAGTATATTAAGGTACATTATAGACACCAGGATACTTTGCCTTTAAATACTTCAGAAGTACAGGATGCTTTCTAAAATAATTCTAATAGTGTTTCACTCTACAGACGCCCAGCAGTGTTTCCCCGGGCGTCTACATGAGAACCTCTGGGTAACTGATGAAAATACTGGTTCCGGGGCCCCCTGCTGAACCCATCTAATCAGAACTCCAGTCGTGATACCTGGCATATGCATTTAACCTGCCTCGCCTTGACTCTCATGCACCATCCAGTCTAAGAACCCCAGGAATGCTTTCCTCTCAGCCCCTGTTGGTAGAGTCTACCACCCTGTCCCCAGAGCTGCAGCTCTAAGAAGCTGCTCGTCCTTTTTGAGTCTGAAGGACGTATCGCTCAGCTGTCAGATGGGGCATGACGTGCCCCTGGTCCTTCCAGCAATAACATCCTCCTTTTCATTAACATTTCCAAGGGTTTTTCCAAGACAGGGCTGCTCTCCCGGGACTGAGGACCACAGAGTGTACCCTCCCACGGCCTCCGTGTTCAGCCCGGTGTTGGACCAAGGAAGTTGGAGCAAGCTCTGGGGGCGGATTTGGGGAGAGGAAACCCTGTCTGACGCATGGAGACAGCACTGGGTGACCTGGGGCTGCGGTCTTGCTTTTCACCCCTTCCTCCAGAAACTGCTGAGCCCCAGCTTGGAACACCCCAGGGGAGAAGACAAGCAGTCAGTGGAAAACTGCATGCCAGTAGCTACTGGGAGATCCAAACTTCTAACTACTATTACATGAATGGGAATGTGTATGGCGAGATCCCTAATAATGTTTACTTTGCACTTAATAGATGTCAGACACGGAACTAAGCTTTTTATGTGCTTTATGTCATTTAAGCCTTCCAACAGCCTTTTGAGATAAAATATTATAATTTCTGATTTCCAGATGAAGAAGCTGAGCTTCAGGAGGGTTCAATAAGCCGCTCAGAATCTCTCAGCTAGGAAGTGGCGAGGATGCTGGTACCCGTGTCTGTAACCATTAGCATGGAACACCCACCAACGGGGCAGAGGGAGGTGACTTTTAGCCAAGGATTATTTTTCTTTTCTAAAATTGTATATCATGTGCAGGGCACAGCCACTGCCTTCAGAAAGTGCCATTAGCTTCTGAAGTACAAGGTAAAAAATTTACATCAGATTAGGAAGCGCGGTTGCTATGGTACCAGGAAAGTACACTTTCATGCAAAGCAATTTAATAGATGTGAAAATGTATACCTTCTAACAGGAACACTATATTTTAGAGATAAAAATCCTCCAGCAGGCAGTGAGCTAATAGACAGTCCTCTCATCTGAGGCCTGGTCCTCTCTTGTCATCCCTTCCTGCCTCCTGCAGGGAGGGACTGATTTGAAAGGGATGCCTTCCCTGGGCAGCCTCAGGCTGCTTCCCAACGGGAGGTGGAGCAAAGGTGAGCCCCCCTGCCCGTCTGCATCCTGTGCATAGACGGGGTCTCAGCCCAGCTTCCTAGGACCCAAGGGACACCCCGTTCAACCATGGAAGCGCTCCCTTCTCTACCTGCTCCACCTCCACAGCTGCCCTGGGAGCCCAGGTAAAGGAGCATCATCTCACCTTTACCTGCTGTATCCAGAGCGCAGGGATGGGGTCTTGCAAAGTGCTGGGGGCACCTGATCTGTGACAGGGTTCCTTCCCTTGTGCCCAGAGTCGGACACATTCTGTCTGTGAAACCTTGCACAGATTACTTAGCCTGAGTCTCCGTTTCCTTGTCTGTAAAATGAGCCCAATAATTAATTTACCCCCCACCCAGTATTGAGATACTGTTGACATACTGAATAGTTTTAGGTGCACCACGTGATAATTGGATACATGTATATATTTCAAAAAGATGACCACAGTAAGCATAGTTAACATCAACGCCTCACATAGCTACAAATAATTTTTTTCTTGTGACGAGATCTACTCTCTGAGCAACTTTAAAATATACGATACAGAATTGTTAACTTTGGTCACCCCGCTGTACATTAATCTACTCTTAAGATGGTTTAAACGGACCAACTCTAGCCTGGGTTCTTGACTCACTAAAGCTTATGGCCCACAGCCCCAGTGCCTGACATGTTTGCTGAATAAACACAGCTGTGTCTCCTTGCCGGGCACTTCCTCCCCAGCCTCACTGGCTCCCTGTTCTCCACAAGACGCCAAGCAGCATCCAGTAACTAGTTCACTGCTTCAGAAGGAAGCTCGCCTTCCAGCCTTGACTGTGGTATGCCTGTCCAGCCCATGGTACGCCTGCTTGGGGCCTTTGAGTAAGCTGTTCTAGGAAGGTTTTTCCCTCTTTTCTTCACCCTTTTTCACACCTATGGATTCTTCAAATCTCAGTCCAAATGCCACTTCCTCCAGGAAGCCCTCACCGATCTCCCTGACTAGGTCAAGTCCACATTACATGTCCTCGGGGCCCCAGGTCTCTCTCCTTGGTAGCTCTGTCTTTGTGCTTTGTTGGAACCACATCTTTCTCCTCTATCTACAGGGTCTGCTCTGTGAGGACAGGATTTGAGTCTGGTGTTTCTTTACCATGTTTTTCTGCATTTCCTTGCAGAACTGAGCACACAGCAGGCACCCATGGCTACTTGTTGATGGATGGATGGATGGATGGATGGATGGATGGATGATCAAAGGAAAGCTGAGTGTGTGTTGAGTATTGTATCAGTCAGTGTTCTCCGGAGAAACAGAATAGGATTGATTGGTCAATCTATCATCATTTATATCTATCTATCTACCCAGCTACCTATCCATCACCTATCTAAAGGGATCTATTATCAGGAACTGGCTCCCACAATTATGGAGGCTGAGAAGCCCCACAATCTGCCATCCGGAAGTACAGACCCAGGGGACCTGATGGTGTAAGTTCCAGCCTGAGGGCAGGAGAGGATGGGTGTTCCTTCCAGGTCACGGTCGGGCAGAAGGGACCGATTCTCCCTTCCTCTCCTTTGTTCTTCCCAGGCCCTCCGCTGACTGGACAGAGCTCACCCACACTGGGGGTGACCACCTGCTTTACTGAGCCCACGATTCATATGCTAACCTTCCTGGGAAACCCCCTCACAGGCACCCTAGTATGGGGTCTAGCTGGGGCCTCCTGCCAGAGCTCACACCCCCGCGAGGTGATGGAGACCTCTGTGGGTTGTGCCAGAGGCCCCAGGGGTGGCACCTGTCATTTCAGCTCTGTTCCTGCCCCAGCGGAGCCTCGCCCACGACTTAGGCTGCAGACCTGTCCCTCTGACCACAAGGTCTGAGTGCGTGTGAGGGCGGGGGACTGCCCAAGAGAGGCGAGCCTCGTCCAGGCTCCCTGGGGAGGGAGAGGCAGCCCACCTCCTCCCCACTACTCTGGGTAGGTGGGCAGCTCAGGAGGAAAACCACAGCACGCTTTCTCAGGAGTCCTGGCCGCCCCTGCGTACACGCCACAACTCCAGCCGAAGACAAGAAGACACAATTGAAATGGAGTCCCTCTCCCTCCGTAAACTGTTTAATTCTACCTCGGTAAATGGGAACCTCTGTTAGGCGGAGAGCCTGGTGAACCTGCAGGTCCTGCAATCGCCCACCTCCGATGGGAAAGGTGCTTCCGGAGCTCAGGAGCCCGTCTCTGTCTATAACAGCCTCTTTTATGAACCAGATTCCCTTATTGTACCTGCCTCTCTGGCTTTCATGTGCCCTAAAGAGGAAACAGACCTTTGAAGGCGTCAGCCCTGTGGTCTACGTAGGGAAGAGCTCATGTCTTCTGAGCACTTGTGTTATCGGCTGTGCATTCCCCCGTTAGGGAAGCAGTTCCTATTACTTTTTCTATTTTATAGATAAGGAAATGGAGTTTCAGAGGATGCTACTCCTAGCCTAAGGTCACCCATCTTGGACATGTGATTGCGACATCCCTAGGGTTTGGAGATGGATGCTATCGGTAAGGATGGGTTTTCAGACTGGGGAATAAAGATCTACCAGCGAATGAGAGCAGGCCTGTTATCACAGGCAGATCATGGAGGAGACATGCACAAGGCCTGGGGGAACAGAACCCAGTTTCTCTGGGGCCAGGGTGCGAGGAGGGACATGGTGGGGGACGGCCTTTAGACCAGTCACCCCACAGCCAAGACATCGCCACCTGCGTTCTCAGCTCCTGCTGCTGTGTACTGAAATTGTGCATCGGTTTGTGTCATTAATACTGCAGGGACTGTGTCTAGTTATGCCAGTCGTTGGTGGCCAGCGCTTAGCAGACGTGTGACATATAGTATATGTATTTGGTGGATGGACGGAGGGATGGAGGGATGGAAGGATAGAGGGACAGATGGATGGACAGATGGCAAGGGTGAGGGCCGTGGAAGGCCATGTTAAGGAACGTGGGCTTTGGGGGTCAATGCAGTGTCATTCCATGACTTTGGGCTGTGCTATGGGCTGGGTTTGGAAGACAAGTTGGGTTTGGCATCCAAGATGGCAGAAATTAAACTTGAGCATAATTGGAAGGGGAATGGGTAGGGCTTTTTCCCCACAGTTTTGCACGTCTCCAAACCCTTCCAAGCTTAATTCTCTTCACTCCCTCCTTGCTGTTCAATGAACCTCAATTCCTGCCAAGTCTGTTTCTCGACTGTCTGTTTCCCTTGCACCATCCCTCCCCTCCCAGGGGCCTCTGAGCCCCCGTCTTCTCTCCCCCAGGTCTCAGCTGCCTCCCAATTGGCCTTTCCTTCAAGGCTCTCGCTCCCCCGATTGGTCCTCTCAGAGGCAGGGCCCAACTCCTGCTCACAACCCACCTGTGTCCCCCCCTCCCCGCCCTCTTGAGGCTCACAGCCCTGGCCCCTCCCACTGCCCTTGTTCCTTCCACTTGCTGATTCCATTTTGTTTCAGGCACTTTACAGATGCTGCCCTTGGCCTGGAAGCCTCTCTGCAATCTTCCTCTTGAGCATCAGCTCATGGCTGGGGTCTCTGCCTTGGGCAGGTCTCCCAGGACCCTGCCGTGTGATCACGGCACCAGGACCTGCTTGCAGCTGCCATCACACGGGCTGTGTTGTGATAAAGGTAAACGATCCGTTTCCCTGCTCAGCCGTGGAGTCCACGAGGCTTGGGAAGTGCTGCCCTGTCCACTGCTGTGTCCCCAGCGACAGGCCCAGCTCCTGTGGGAAACCATGAAGTATGTGTTGAATGGATAAGTGTTGGTAAAAGAGGTGTCATGTTCCTGTGGAGCCGTTCAGCTGCTTAGGGAAGGGAAGGGCCCTGACCCAAGGTTCCTGGTTAGAGCCCCGGGCTCTCCACTTATCACTGAGTTTCAATTTTCTCTTTATAAAAGGGGCTGGGGGCCAGCGTGAGGAGTAGAGGTCACTCCACAGCTCCTGGCACGTGGAAACCTTCCAGTAAACCTCTGCTGTTGTCATCGATTCAAGGGAAGAACAGGCAGGGCACGTGGGGGGAAATGGCCCGCGATTCAGATCAGAACTGGAGTCCTGGTCACGCTGTCACTCTTCTGAAATTAATTTCTGTATGAAATTATATTTTCTGAGTGAATACACGTGTTATGCAGCGCTGTTTGGTCTGCCCAGTGTCGTATTTATTTTATATGCGGGCTTTCAATCAAAACCAGAATCTAAGTGAAAAATTGTCGTAAGGTAATGACTTTCTGGTAAAAACTAACTGTGTGGTAGGAGCAGACTTCTGGAGTGTTCGCAGAAAGATCCGTACCTCTGTCTGCATACGAGGTAACTGGGGCTGGGAGCCCCAGGTGGTGTGAGGCTGTGGGCTCTGGGCCGGGACGGCTGGCCTTTGGGCCCTGGTTTCATCACTGCGAAGCTGTGCAATTTTGGGCAAGTTCCTTAACCTCTCTGGGCCTTCATTTCTTCATCTGTAAAACGGGACTAATGAAAATCCCTATCTCATAGGGTCATTGTGGGATCCGTGAAAATGAAAGTGGTGCTTAGAACAGTGTGGGACACACGGTACAAGCTTGGAAATAGTTTTTGTTGTTGACGTTGCTGTTTATCTGAGCAGCTTCTGATCCACTCAAGGAGGAAAACACTTTTCCCGTGTGTCTGAGAATTCAGGGTTCTCCATCAACGTCCTGTTTATCGGCTCTTTGTTGCTCCCCTCGGTAGGTCAGCTCCATCAGGTGTATTTGGAATGGTAAGTTTTAAGATCTTAGTATATTTATCATTTTTATGCAGTATTGGTTTTGACACTAGGTAGAAGTTGAAATTCAGTTACTTAAAATTAAAAAAAAAAAAAAGAAGAAGAAGAAAAAGATCCAGGCAGCCATTCTCTGGCAAAAGGCAGAACAGCAGAGAAAATGGTTGCAAAGAGAATGAAGGTTTCTTTGGAATGCGTCACATGGAACGCAAGCTGGATATTAGCAAAGGGAAGGAACTAATGTGACATGACGCCACTAAGAAAACCGACAAAACAGCCGAGGAGGAACCTTGGGGCCCCGGCAGCAGAATCCGAGTGAGGCGGTAGGGAAGGAGGCCAGAGTGAGGCCCGGTTGGGGCAGAGATGCAGGCGAGGCAAGGGGCGAGCGCCTGGGGGGCTTCCAAAGACCGGGGAACCTCCAAATCGATGACGAGCAAAGCAGGAGTGGGCGTTCTTACTTGGAGGAGTGAAGTAAAGCCAACAAATAAATTAAAAGAAAAGAAAATAATAAAATAGCCACGGCTGGGAAGCTGGCCTTTCCTGACTTAGTGGGCAGTGCATGTTTCCACGTGTGGCCGTGAGATTTGTGAGCCCTGCAGCAGGTTCCATAGGTGACGAAGGAGGTGGCAGGCACCACCTCTCCGCCTCCCTCTCTTCTCCTTCCGCCCTATTCTGTCCCTGACCCTCCTGGTCATCGGAATGGCACCGGGCCCTGGGTGCTTGCTGCGGGGTCAGACACCAGCTGCTGGTTACCCTCCGTCCACTTACTCTCCACAGGGAGCCACAGCCAAGCTGTTATCACCCCATTTTACAGGAGGGGACGCTGAGGTTTGGAAGGCTTAAGTGACTTGCTTGAATTGACACTCACTTGCAAGAGGCCAGGCCAGGATTCACACTCAGAGCTTGTGCCCAGAACTGTGGGTCGTCTGTGAATGTCAAGGCCTTAGATACAAGGAGTTGGTGTTTGCAGAGCAACCTCACTTGGTAGGACCCAGAAATTCAACTCCGGCATCTGCTCAAGACACGGGAAACATGTGTCCACATAAAGACTTGCCCACAAGTTTACAGTAACCCCGCACTGGAAACAACTCAAAGGCCCATAAGCTGGTGAGGGGTGGACACCCATCCAGTGGGTTTCTTTCTTCCATAAACAGGAGTGAAGCTCTGATACGAGCTCAGCATGGTTGAACCCTGGCGACATTATGTTAAGTGAAAGAAGCCAGACACAGAGGACCACATCGTACATGATTCAACTTATGTGAAATGCGTGGAAAAGGCAAATTGATAGAGACAGAGAGTGGATGAGTGGTGGCCCAGAGCCAGGGGTAGATGGGAGTTGATTGCAAAGAGAGGGTCTTACTGGGGGGATGGAAACGTCTGGAATGATTTACGGTGACAGTCGCACCTCTTGGTAAAGTCACTAAAAATCGTTGAATTGTGCAGTTGAACTGGGTAAGTGTGATGATATACTTCCATGAAGCTGCTTAAGGAAAATAAAAGCAACGGTGTTTCATTGTCTTGGGGGATTCTCTCTCCTTCCTCGAAAATGAGTAGGGGTGGGGCTACTGGCAGCTCCCCGTCATTCAGAGAACGTTCCCAGAAAATGAATAAAACATAGCGTTCCTTTCATGCGATGTTCTCTGTGACGTCCCGCGAAGCAGGGAGCTAGAAAGACCCACATGACAAGACAGCCTGGCAGAGGGACGGGCCGGAGCTGTCAAGATCAGCTTCCCGGCCGCAGGAGTGTCAGCCCCATGGGCTGGGCGCACGGCTCGCGTCTGCACGGTTCTGGGTCTGTGCTTTCTGCACTCAGCCTCACTTGCTTATAAAAGGATGCGGGCGCCTGATTTCCGGCAGGATGTAGCTAAACAATGCCTAATTGTTTCCGGGCCCCTAGAGGGTCATCCGAAATAGCTGGAGAAGCACAAGTAAGTGATCCATCACATCTCGTTTGGTTGAAGTGGGTGCCTCACCTGCCATTCTCCTCCACTCCGATCCAAGCCCACCCTCCGAGATCCCTGCTGTCCCTGGAGCTGGGAGTGAGGTGGGAGGCTATGGGTGACCCCCCAACCCCCAGATCCTGGGCATCGTCTGCCCCCTTGTAAGAAGTGTCCAGACACTGAAATCCACTTCCTCTGCTCTCCTGGGCAGACGGCTGGCAGGCCACTATGGTGACACCATTTAACACAGACCTGGAGACAGCCAGGCCCGAAGACGGCAGTGTTCCCAGTGATTGATCCTGATGGTGCATTTTCAGTTGCCAGTGACAGTGGTGGCTAGGAGAGAATTACAGGAATCTGTGGGCTCATCTCACTGAAAAGTCCAAACTGAAAAGCTTCAGGCACAGCGCACCCGGGAGCTCAAAGATGACACAGCCTCGAAGCTCTGTTTCCTATCGGTGGGCGTCCCCTTCCTCAAGTCCTCTCCCTGGGGTGATGTGGACCCCCGGGGCAGCAGGCTGATGGAATCTTGGTGTCAGACAGTGTGGAAGGATGGGGAATATTCTGGGATTGGCTTCCTGTTAAAGTCCCAGCACAATCCCTCTTTGGCAGTGCTCAGGGAGCCAGGCTGAGAACGGGGTCTGCCCGAGGGGCTGCAGAAAACAGGGTGACAGCCTTCAGCTCCACATGAAACACAGAGGCCGAGCGAGGCCCAAGGACAGCGGCTACTGGAACCTCAGTGAAAGAAAGTGGCAGGGACACCAGGCAGTGAAATGCCACTGACCCCGTGTGGGGTCATCGTCCGCGGACAGGCAGGAGGATTAATTTGGGGCCCGCCCACCAAGGGTGACAGACTGCTGCTGTCTCCGAAGAAAGGTGGCCTTTTCTCTCCCAGCACCCTGTATAATGTCAGGGCGGGACTCTCTTTGTCCTGGTGTGGGTCCCAGGCCGTCCTGGGAACTCACGGTGGCCTGGAGCTTAGGGTCCCCTTTGGTCATGGAGATGAGTTTACAGATTAGAAAGCCTCAGCCCCCCAGGAAGCATAAAATCTAGAGGCTGTCCAAACACATCTAGAAATGTCTATTGTATGGAAATCAAGCCAGCTGTCTGCTCTATAGGACCAGAAAGCAGACGGGACAGAAGAGATGTGCTGGTCCCACCCCTGTCCTCATGTCCTCGCCTCATTCCAACGCTCCTTGGCCAGCTCTACACCAACTTCTCAGATCTACCCACAGTCATCCTGGCTGGAAAATGGCCTCAGCTGCCCCCCACACTCCCAGGACGCACAGCTGTCCCAGGATCCATGACCAAATGTCCGGGATTCCACGCTGCTCTGCTGGGCTTCTCTCTGAGCCTAACAGGTGTTCAGCGTGACCCATGTTCTCTCCCCATCTTGGGCATGAGCACGTGGCCTGCTGCCCTGTTGCCCAAGAACCCACCTCAATGTGAGCTCCTCAAGGGTCTCCCCACTGATGCTCATTCTTTCTGGAAAAGACAGACGCATGAGCACACATTTCAATCACAAAACAGCAGGTAGATCGAAGCCCCAGGCTGAGCTGACACAGAGAAAGGCACATGACGGTGCAGGGCGAGAGCATCTCCCATCCCTGGGAGTTTGAGCTCCGCTTCTGACCTTGTAAGGGGGCGTACATTTTTCAGGGCATTTGTTTCAACAAGGACCCAATGGCAAAGCTGTCTTATGGCAGTTCCTTATTTATTATTTTTTTAATTTTAAAAGATCTAGTAATGCCACAATTTGATTCCGATAGCGCCAGAGAGAAGGTAGCAAACATTTGGAAACGGGTCTTTCTGTTTCTGCCTGCACTTCCAACACAGACAGCTGTCCTACACTTCAACCACCTTTTTTTTTTTTTTACATCTTTATTGAAGTATAATTGCTTTACAACGTTGTGTTAGTTTCTGCCGTATAACAAAGTGAATCAGCTATATGCATACATATGTCCCCATATCCCCTCCCTCCTGTGTGTCCCTCCCACCCTCCCCATCCCACCCCTCTAGGTGGTCACAAAGCACCGAGCTGATCTCCCTGTGCTATGCGGCTGCTTCCCACCATCTATCTATTGAAATGTTACAAATCAAAGATGCAACCCATCAGGATGGGTTAATGGTCTTTGGCTTAGACAAGTGGCCATGGGCCTGGGTGTCCCACATCTGTGCCCTGGTTACACATCATCACTGTGTTTAGGGGCGAGCGGGGTCTCAGAAGTCATCTGTGACATTCTGCCATTTGTTAGCTGAGGGAATCAGATTGAAAGTGCACTTAACGTGGCGCACAAGGTTGCCCACTGGCAGCCGTCATTGGGTTGACCCCTTTGCAGGGGGCTGCCTGAAACTGACAGTGTTTCTAGAGGCTGCAGCCAGTGTTGCATTTGGGGGTCACAGAGGAACAAGAAGAGACTGTCCCTGGGCTGTCTGCCTGCAGGGTGAAAAGAATGTCATACCTCATTGCAAGCTAACAAAATGTCGTGGAGCACTGGGCTACAAACTGAGGGTTGTAAACCGCAGAGATAAAGTAGATCACAGCCTCTGTGTCCCAGGAACTCTTGTTTTTGGGTGGGAAACAGTTTGCACTGCCCTGAGTTAGGTCCAGCTGCACGTGTCAGAAAACCAACGTTAACAGCATCTTTGATGGGCAAAGTTTTACTCTCTCTCAGTTCAGGGCGCATTCTTGCCAATCCATCGAGGACCAGACGCTTTCATCAGCAAGGGGGAGGTCCATCTGCAGGAAGTGGCCGCCCTCGGCTTGCTCCAGTGTCACTACTGCCCAGCGTCACCCAGCCACGCCTGCTGTGGGGGACACGGCTTTTGTAAGTAAAGTTTAACTGGAACGCAGCCATGCCCACCCATATGTACCTTATCTGTGGCTGCTTTCTTGTGGTGCAGGGCAGAGTTGACTAGTTGTGACAGAGACCATATGGCCCACAAGACAAAAATATTTACTCTCTGGCTCTTTACAGAAAAAGATTGCCAATTCCCACGCCAACTGGTCCTGTTCCCACCCTTCTCTCTGGCCTCATGTCACATCATCTTTTTGTTCTCCAGCACAGCTGAGAGCTTAGGAAACAGCAGGGAGACCCCGATGGGCTGGAGCAGGGGTGCGCAACTCTCTGGGCAAGGATGCTTCATCTGGAAGGAGCATTTTGCCTATTACAGTAAATGGGATCACTCTGGGCTTTTGGCTTAAGAGAAAGTAAAGCCTGTTTGTTAAACAAAGCGAAGCCAGAGCTGTGCAGTGTATGTTTCAGGGGAGCTTCCCACGTGTGGTCTTTATATCACTGGACTTTTAACTTAGTTAATAGCTGTGGGCTGTGATGAGGGCTAATGTGCAAAGCCAAGTCCCAGATTGAGACCCCTATCTCTTGTTTCCAGTTGAAATGTACAAAGCCAAGTCCCAGATTGAGATCCCTATCTCTTGTTTCCAGTTGAAATGTTGAGGGATACCAGACAACGTCTCAGGGGAGGAAATTCACGCAGACTGGTGTCCTCCCTCCTTCCACATCTCCCGTGGAGACCCCGTCCCCCTCGCTCTTCAGACCCTGGGCATCCTGACCGCGGCTGTTTCAGGGGCCCTGCATGGTGTTGCCTAGTGGTTTGTCTTTCCCAAGGCAGCTGGTGCTGGGGGTCTGGGTGCTGTATAGACTCCATGAGCTTCCTGAAGGAGAGAGCTCATCCTCGCTCAGCCTGGTCTCTCTCGAGGGGCATACGACTGGGGGCACACAAGATGCTTCTAGGGAGCCCATGAGCAAACACTTAAGTTTTTTTCCTAACAATCAAACAGCTCTTGAAATAGGCATTAGAAAAAAAGTTGACTAACAAATCAGACCCTTAATCTTATCCTTATTATACCTTCAGATGAAGCTAAGTACATTCAAGTTAAAAATTTAAAAAGTTGATTTAAAGGAGAATGCTGAGTAAATAATATACATGTTACACACAGAGGAGGCAAAAGTGGAGAAGGCCGTCCGTGAAGGATTGCAACGTGAAAGCACTGATGCAGTCTAAGACCTGGTGTGGTGGCTGGGGAGGGTGAGAGGCACGGCGTGTAGCTTCCCTAACCCACCCGTGGGCTTCCAGCAGAACTGGCTGAAGCCCGAGTCCCCTGGCCCCAAGTTCACTGCTATTCCTTTGAGTCCTGCTGAGGTTGGATTAGAAAGGCAACCTGTAGATCGGGTTCCTCGCTGACGGGCCACTGGGTGCAGCTGCCTCTTCCCCTAGTTAACACAAGTTCAGCTGAGTCCCCTTCGCCTACACCACCCTCCACGGGCAGCCTGCACCCAGGGGCATCTTCTTGTGTTCACATAGGAGGTCTTTGCAGAGCTCAGCGGAGACCCTGGTGTGACTGCGTCCAAGTTCACCACCTACCTCTGTCGAATCCTGCTTCCCTTACTCTCCCACAGCTGGTCATTCTGAGAGGACTTCCCAATACATCTTCTGGGTGTCTCCTATCTAGGGACACTTACCTGTGACAGTTGGTACCGGGAACGATCCCAGCAAACAGACTCTAAAGTAGTTTTTTGAAGTTTGGTCATCAGCCATCAGGCTGGCTATGAGAGCAACATCGCTAAGGGTGGAGAGAGCATTGACAGCCCCTGACGTGCATAACATTAAAATGTAAAAACTTTCACAGTGGAAGGGGAGATGCTAGCAGGTGGCAGAGGGGTAGGGGGTAATATCCCAGCCTGGAGTTTCCTTTGTGGGAAAATTTTTTAATAAGAGATTCAATTGCTTTAAAACTATATAGGAGTTTTGGATTCTATATTTCTTCTGAAGTCAGTTTTCATGTGTCCTCTTGTATAAGTTTTGATAAGTTCTATGTTTTAAGAATTCGCATTTTCATCTATGTTTACAATTTATTGACAACTCATTTCTAATATTCTCTTATTATTTCAGGACTGCAGCACCTTAGTGATGACCCTCCTTTTATTCCTAATACTGGCAATTTTAAATTTCATCATAGCTAGGAGTTTAGGAAATTTATTAGCCTTTAAAAAGATGATTTGCCTGTCCTGCCTTTTTTGTTTGTGTACCTCTGATTTCATTGATTTCCACTCTTAACCTTTGATATTTCCTTTTTTTCTAATTACTTTGGGTTTAATTTGTTCTTTTTCTAGCATTTAAAGTGGAAACTAAGATCATGGCTTCCATCCCATGCTGGCATTTTTACTTTCGGCTTGCTGGAGGGTTCTGAGCAGGGTTGTGGTGCAATCTGACTTATATATATATATACTTTTTTTTTTTTTTTTTTTTTTTTTTGCGGTACGCGGGCCTCTCACTGTCGTGGCCTCTCCCGTTGCGGAGCACAGGCTCTGGACGCGCAGGCTCAGCGGCCATGGCTCACGGGCCCAGCCGCTCCGCGGCACGTGGGATCTTCCCGGACCAGGACACGAACCCGTGTCCCCTGCATCGGCAGGCGGGCTCTCAACTACTGCGCCACCAGGGAAGCCCAATCTGACTTATATTTTAAAGACAGAGGAGAAACACAGACCTAAGGACTCCTGAAGGTGAGTGACAGAGTCCTCTGGGGAGATGACAGACGTTCCCTGGGTGTGAGATTTGAGGTTTGGTCTGAGGGCAGCAGTCCTTTCCTGGCAAACTTGTACAGGGCGAGGCGCCTCCTCGCGTTGGGGGCCCTTTGGACAAGAAGTGAGAAGCAGTGAGAAGTGAAGAAGGTGTGGGGCTGGGGTTACTTGGCAGATGGCAAAGGTCAGGCTTCCGACTGCTTTGGTCTACGTTCCCCCTCTACCTCTCACTGGCCATCTCACCTTGGGACCAGCGCGTCGTCCTCACACTGTTTCCGCATCCGGAGAGACCAAACCGGATGTGCGAGGTTCTTCTGAGGATTAAATGAAATCATCTAAATAACATCTTGGGCTGAGCACCCGGCAAATAGCGAGCCCTCAATAATGATAAGGACCTCCCATTCAAGGAGGGAGGCTTGCTGCAGAAGAAAATGGGAAACAGAGGGAGAGATGAACCATCTGAAGCCTTGGTGTCCTGGACCAGTGGTAAAAGGAGATCTTTTAACGGGGAAGCTCTCCACCGCCCCTTGGGAAGTGTCATCCTTTGCTCTGTTTTGTCCACTGGAACCTTCTTCATCTTCCAGCAGGTCTTGGAGGAGACGTTCGTGCCTCTCAGAGATTTTCAGCCTTTGGTGGGAACTTCACACCCAAGGAGAAACAAAAGGAGAGCTGTTACTGCCCTTGTAGCAAATTCTGCTTTTAAGTCTCTGCTTAACTCTTTTGAATGTAAAGGTCCTTTAAAGTTATTTTTGAATCTAATTTTATATTAATCTTTTAATATGATCATATTCTTAAATCTGAGTCTTAAATGTCTCACACTGAATGTGTGAGCATCCATCAAACCCTGCTCTTGGAAACGCCTTCCGGTGGGCTGAAGGAGATGTGCTTCTTCATGCCCTGGAGGCTGAAATCCTCATCCAGTTCCTTGAGGCGCTGTGGAGCCAGCACTGCCTCCACGGGAAGGATGAGCTGATTCTGAGGCCCTCATGGAAATGAGCAGGGTGAATGAGTTAGCCTGGGTCTCTGCGCAAAGATGCTTAAGGCCTCCTGGGCAGGGAACTTGGGGTCTCTTGGGCAGAGTATCCACGGTCTCACTGCTCCTCTCTAAGGGCACTTACGGCCCATGGTCCCCATTAAATTGAAAAAATATCAGAAGCCGGTACCATGCGGTTTGTCACGCTCCCTTTATAGCACTTGGCTTCAAGCAGGGAGCTCGTTTGCCCCCAGGGAACACGTGTCAGTGTCTGGAGATATTTATGTTGTCACGCTTGTGAGGGGATGATACTGACATATAGTGGGTGGGGGCCAGGGATGCTGCTACACCTCCTAGAGTGCACGGGGCAGCCCCACCACCGACAATGATCTGCTCCAGCGCATCAGTAGTGCTGAGGTGGAGAAACCCTGGCTTACAGTAATTCACTAATTTTTAATGTAACAGATGTGACTCTGAGAACATCCATCCTAACAGGTAAATTCAGGCTTCAGAATCACTTTATTAAGGAAGGGTTCCCTTGGCAGTCTTTATGACTAAAAAACCTAAATCCCAGGAAAATTTCATGGAAATTTGAGAACCATGGTCTCAGATGATGCAACAGTGGGATTTCTTGTTAAGTTGCACAGACTCTTGTAAGGAGAAGGTTTTCTCCCCGATCTATATGTTTTGTGACTTTAGTTTTACCTGTTGTGAGGGCTAATTTTATGTCTCAACTTGACTGGGTCACAGGGTACCCAGACATTGGGTCAAACATTCTTCTGGGTGTATCTGTGTGGGTGTTTCTGGATGAGATTAGCATTTGAATCAGTTGAGTGAAGAAAGCAGATTGCCCTCCCAAGTGTGGGTGGGTCTCGTCCAATCAGTTGAAGGCCTGAATAGAACCAAAGGCTGACCTTTCATCAGGAAGAAGGAATTCCTCTTGCCCCACTGCCCTTGAACTAGAAAATCAATCTTTTCCTGCCATTGGTGTCAAACAGAAATCTCAGTTATTGGGTGTCGAGCCAGCTGGCTCTCAGGTTGAACCCACACCTCTGACCCTCCTCGGTCCCCATTTCATTGGCTGCACATCTTGGGACTTGTCAGCCTCCATAATCCCAGGAGCCAGCTGCTCATAATAAATCTCTTTCTCTCTATACACATTCTGTTGGCTCTGTTTCTCTGGAGAAGCCTGACTAATACACATGTATTGATTTTTAAATCCACATTTATTTCTACATAGGCCTCTTCTCCTTCTTCTCCTTTTTCTTCTTCTTCTTCTTTCTTTTCATTGCACTTTCACTCTGACCACATGCAGTAGACGTGGTGTCTGTTTTTTGTTTTGTCAGCCAGGATCGCTTCTGTGGGCAACCCAACTACCCTCCACTCACTGTGATTTGGGCGGGGTGCTCAATTATTTCCCACCTGCCATCCCATCTACAGCATACCCTTAGTTAAGGGTATATGTGTTACTCCTGAAATGAAATAATAGAACCTACCTACACATATAATTTAAATCAATTTTATGTCCTAACTGTAATATAAAGGTCAAGGGAAAAGAAAGCAACTTATAATAAAATATGTACTTCAAAATGTAAATGTGCAGGAGAAACTACCCTGGGAGACACCATGGATAGTCAGCTGGCTCTTCCTGTGGGTGAATGCAGTGTCTAAAAAAGCAGAACGGATGCAAACTAGTTATCCAGAAACTCAAAGCCACCAGCATCGTTGCCGTCAGAGACATGACTCTCCAAAATGGAGAGAACCTCCTGATGAAGCCCCCACCCCTGCCACCCCGCACAAAGTTTTGCCGTCTTCCCTAGATTCGCATGGAGGTTATGTTCCTGAAAGATTCAGTGTGTCTTACAAATGTGTTCCTTGCAAACCAGCATGAAGACACAAGGCTCAGATGATTGTTAACAAGCTTCTTCCTCCATGAGTGTCTGCATGGACGTGTGAACACGGTGGAGGATGGGCACAGGCCCTTCACTGTGCAGGATGTCCAGCACCCCGACACATGGCACAATGCCGGGCACCCCTGAGCCCCAGCCCCCCACTCCCCTTCCAATGCCAGTAGCACCCTCCAATTACTGTGACGCCAAAGATGCAAAATGCTCCCAAGGGCCTTGAGACGCTGCTGGGGGCCGCTGAGTGGGCACCTTCCCTCAGCTGGAAGCAGAGTCTGCCGTTCCTGCTGGAACCAAAACGGGGGAGGTTATGAAGCTTGGACTACTGTTGTTCACCTTGTCCCCCACACGTAGGAAGCCTGGGAGCAAGGCGTAATGACAGCAGGTGGAGGTGAAATGAGATGCAGAGCAGAGAGCATGCCATCACTGCAGCCCCTGGATCCAGTGGTACCTAAAGGTGGTTCCATCCCTACACCTAGAACTATCTGAGCCAATGATTCCTTCAGTTCCTATCACTGCAAGACCAAAGGGATTAACCAGCAGCACCGAGTGTCACACTGAACCTTCTACCAAAATAATGAATTTGAGAAGGTACCAATTAAGACCTTTGGAAAAAAGCTTCCTCCCCAAACCGCCATTGCACAAAAGTACCCCCCGCATCACACACGCTTCAAATACAACTACTTGGTCACATTGGGAACTTCCAGTTTGATTTCATTTAGTGATTTGTTGTCATGCTTTCCTCGGGCTGTATTTTCATACCCAATATCAATTAGTCTTAATACTTATTTTCACAAAACCCTAATGTAGGTACGTGGTGAGATGATCCAGGATCGGCCCATTATTTCTGCGGTAGATATGACACAGGATCAGTTATCTTTGAAGTGATATGTGATATGCGTTTCATTCCAGAATCTGCTCTTCATTGGCGATGCCTTCAGAGAGTGTGTATTAATATTTTAATGCAGAGAAAAATGACAAGAAGACAGGAGACTCATTGCTGCTGCCTTGGGGTGAAATCATTGCCGCCACATTCAAAAGGGGTTGGAGCCGGGCGACATCTGCTCGCAGGATAAAAAGGGGTCAGAAGAAACGAGGCAGCTCAGAGGCGGGCCTGCAGAACGCGTGTCACCTGTCTCTGTTTGTAAAGAATTTGCTTTTGTTTCTCAGGGAGATTATTCTAAATCCCCAGGACTCACTTGCGTCTCTGCATTGGTAAAAGGTAAATGCCTCTTTAAAGAAAATCAGCATTATCAGTTTAACCTTCTAGCATGATCTGTGTGCAGAAGCCACGTCTGTGCTTTCCCGAAGAAGCGCCAGCTCGTACCCATGACGCAGTAATGAGACACCGTGCCAGGCAGTTTCTGAAGCTCCAGGAGCAAACGCTGCATTTCCTAATCCTTCCACAAGAACCGGGGAAAAGACTAGGGGGATTTTCTCCAGGTTTACTCTGCTGATAATCAACCGCTGGGCAGAAAACTGGAGCCAAGTGAGCCTTTTGTCATTTTTCTTTGAAATGAGATGCAACTTTCAAAACTACTCCTGAGAAATTGGAGATGTAAGTGGCTACACGTTACATTGTATTTAAATCAGAAACATGACAGAAGAATAATATAATCATACTGTTCTTGTGTGTGTGTGTGTGTGTGTGTGTGTGTGTGTGTGTGTTTTGAAACTGGGTCGAGAAGAGCTGCCTTTTCTTATGAAATGTTCTAACATTTAAAAATCACAACAGCTAACCTCCTACATACACAAGGCAGGCCATGACATACCTGGAAACCTCACAACTTATTTTCAGCAAGATAAATAGTACTTAGGAATCTGTGTGCATTGCTTTGCAATGAAAACACAGCAGGTACATTTTAATTCTGTGATAAATGTCTTCACCAGAGAGGGTTTCTCAATAAAGGGTAGTTTTCCCTCTCTTCTGAGGACCAGAATCCAGACACATCGCCAGAACTAGGTAGAAATTTTTCACGTTCCCCACAAAAACTGGGGGGAGAAACAAACGGATAAAACCGATCCAGGCTTTTCCAGAAAAGTTTAAATATAAACATTTGAATTAGGTGCTTAGTAACTTTTCTAATGGAAATTTGGGGTATGCCTCTACAAACAAGTTTAATTCGGTATTTCTGCAGATGTTCTAATGCTTGTTTGCTCGTGGCAGGGCTTCTGCTGGACTTTTTATTTTAAGGGTGTTTGTGTTGGATTGATCACAAGACAGTTTCTTTTCTCAGCACCCTCCCTTCCTCAGCATGGCATGATATCTAAAAATATTTGAAGCTCCTGATTTTATCTCTCTTAAACATCTTTTTTTAATATATTGTGTCCCAGTGTGCATTTCTGGGATGGGAGAACCCAGGACAGAGTATTTTCTTGTTACTGGCTTTGAGAAAATGATTGTTTCTGTAGAGAATGAGACCAAGAGAGGAAAAGTCTTCTCTAGCCTTCAATTAGATCCTTTATTTTAACAAGTTACACAGAATCTGCTGACATTTCGGTTTGGGGCCCCGTGATAGCCCCTGAGCGGCTCTGGCGTTAATTGGCTTCCATCCTTACTCACTTACTTGACCAAAATCTCATTTCCGCTCTCTCCTCTGAGCACTCTCCTCAACTCTGTTCCTGAGCACCTCTTTATTATGAAAATCACTGGCTTCATTATAGATCCTCGGATAATCTCCCGTGATAGATGAGAGCTGGGGTGGATGATTGATTCAAGAGGAAAAGTTGGTTTCCAGGCTGCTGCATTTCCACCGGCTGCCCTTGGAAGGGGCCCCATTCCCCTGTGGCCAGAGAGAGCGATGCTTGGGTTCCGTTACCGGGCTCTGCGGGTTCCAGATGGAGAAGCTTGCCAGCTCGGGTGGGGAAGTGGACGACCTGGACCACACGTGGTGACGTCCAACAAGACAAGTGTCCTCGGTGGCCCCCGACGCTACAAGGGTTGGCTGAATATGAAAGATGCTTGGCCTGAGTTCTTATTAGGTGAGAGTTGGGAAGAGCTATAGCTCACCATTTAAATGATAAGGGGCTGGCCCAGGGCCTATGGAGGCCCCTCCCCGAGCACACGTACACTCTATTATGCTTGAAGACATCCTTGGTGACTGGAGCCCCGGCTTGCACACGCTGCTGAAGAGCCCCGGAACATTGCCTAATGTCTGCAGTCCTCAGTTTGCTCATCTGAGAAGTGGGGATGGCAAATACCGTTAGCTGAGGAAGGAGTGCCTGAAATTTCTGTTTGCTATCCCCTTCTCTTTCTGGCTGTGGTTTTCCTCTAATGCACCCCACCTCCCTTCACTCTCTGTCCTTATGGGTCCTGGTAACCCCTTGATCACATGACCTTGGTCTGGCCAATTAGAGTCAGTGAATGACACTGAGCACCTGGCTCCAGCTGAGCCTGAAGCCAGATTCCCTCTGCATTTTGCTATTAATCAAACTGATGAATACCCTGTCTTGTGCCCAAGTGAGTCTCAGTTTGGTTCCCATCACCTACAACTTTAAAGAGTGGTTCTCAAAATTCGGCATCCCTCAAGGTCCCCTGGAGGCTTCCTTAAGGGCACACTGCAGGCTCCACATCCAGTGGTTCTGATTCAGCAGGTCCGGTTAGGGCCCAAGAATCTGCATGTCTCACAAGTTCCCAGGTGCTGCTGCTGCTGGTCTGAGGACCACACTTTGAGAACTGCAGCATGGATTCAACCAACGTTCTGTGGCTGTCATGACATATCAGTCAGGGTTCTGCAGAGAAACAGAATCAAACATGTATGTAAACAAACACACGTGTGAGCAAACACATATGTCAACAAACATGTGTGTGAACAAACATGTATGAAAACAAACACGTATTTATAAATGTACACAAATATGTATATAAAATATACATATATAATACGTATATTTTAAAATATAAAATATTTTGTTTTATATGTAAATATATATTTTAGCTAGATTAGATTTATTATATATTATATGAGACATACATATAGGATATATATTACATATACTAGGGATTTTTATATATGAGATTTATATATTTATATATAAAAAGATTTATTGGCTCATGCAATTAAAGAGGCTAAGAAGCAACACGGTCCTCCGTCCAGCAGCTGGAGGACCAGCAGAGCTGGTGGTGAGGTTGTCTGACTTGACTGCCCTGACGACCAGGTGATGAGTCTCAGTCCAAGGGCAGGAGAAGACCAAGGTCCAGCTCAGACAATTGGTCAGGAGGAGTGAATTCCCCTGCCGTCACCTTTTTGCTCTACTCAAGCTTTCACTAGGCAGGATACGGCCCATCCACACTGTGGAGGGTCTGCAGATTCAAAGGCTAAGCTCTTCCGGAAACACCCAGAAACAGCTTTTAACCAGCCATCTGGGCCGGCAGTGGCCTGGTCAAGTTGGCCCATGAAATTAGACATCATACTTGCAGACAAGGAGCCTAGTTGCCTTGTGCCCAGAGAGAGTGACACTTCCCCGAGCAGAGGCCAGTGACACCACGTGGCAGAGCCAGAGCTGTGAGCCTGGGTCAGAGTCCACCAGACAAGTGATAGAATCCATGCACGTGTGCTGAGGGGAGTGAGGCCGGGACCCAAGGCACTAAGGGGCCAGGGTGATGTCGCAAAGAAAACAAAACAAAAGATGATTTCATCAAATCATCCTTCACTTGTGAACACTTGATAAGAAAAATGCATGAGGTGGGAAAAAAAGACGAATCCATCCACCTCTCTCTCCTTTCTACACAAGCAAGACCCCAGAAATTATTCATCATATAACAATCCAGGAACGTTCCCAGTCTCCTGGGTGATTGCTGAAGCCACGAGGAAGTAAAACAACTGATTTTCTTTTCTTTTTCTCTGCCTTTCTTCAGCAGTGATTTACTAAAATGCTGGAGGCCTTGATTTCTCCCCGAAGAGCCGGAGACTTAAAGGCTGTCTCTGGGCTCAGGCTCCTCTGGGCAGTGAGATGTACCTGTGACACCCCGACCCTCTGATGTGACTTTTTTTTTTTTTGCGTTACGCGGGCCTCTCACTGCTGGGGCCCCTCCCGTTGTGGAGCACAGGCTCCGGATGCGCAGGCTCAGCGGCCATGGCTCACTGGCCCAGCCGCTCCGCGGCATGTGGGATCTTCCCGGACCGGGGCACGAACCCGTGTCCCATGCATCGGCAGGCGGGCTCTCAACCACTGCGCCACCAGGGAAGCCCTGATGCGACTGTTTTAGAGGTGGCAGTTTCCCAAGTGGAGCGGCTTCAATTATGTTCCCATTTGCAAAGGAGAATGTTCACTCACATTCTGTCTCATTATGCCCGGTGATTCACACCTGGATGGAGAAAATCAGAAGTGACCAAGAGCCTCACTAATGAGCTGACCTGAGAAAACCCCTCACAGAGAGTAGCTCTGGGGCCTGAGAAAAGTTTGGCTACTCTCAGGTTTCCTGATAGCTCGGTTTTCCATCTGAATGTTATTATTATCCAATTTTGTGAGTGGGTATATATGTAATGAGGTTAATAGTCGACATCTCTTTCTATCCATCAATCTATCTGTCTTTCTATCCATCCAGTCTAATCTATCACTGATATGGCTTTTCAACTTGTAAACATTTTGTTATGATATAAAGATCTCCTTGGTGAGATGTTTTCTCCTTCATGGGGAGATGTTCTCCCTTACCTAAGGTTTTTGGAAGATTGCCACTTCCAGACAATGGGTTGTGCTTGCCCTTGACCCCGCAAATGCCGTGAATTTGTTTAAATTATCTTATCCTATAAGTAAAGGGTCTTTGCTTCTTTGTTGTACGTTGTACTTCTCCTTCAAGATACCCGGCACCATCTGTGTCACCATATCCATTTGTGTAACCAAATAATGATAGTGAATAAATGCTTTCTATTTTTGTTTTAGGGAGGTGGATTGAAGCCATCACATTTCAGGGATGGAATGGATCCAGTTTAGGGACCTCTAGCCTCTTGTCCTTGTAGGTAATACTCTCATTTCCTCCATAACATCCTCAGTGAGAAGGAGGGGCCAAGGGCATGGATGTTGCTTTAAGGATGACCTGGCTTTGGATCTTGGCTTGTGATGGGGAAGGTCACTTTGCTTCTCTGGGACTCCTGCTGCTGTTAGATGGAGTTGAAATCAGCCCTTTGCTCCCAGGGAACATGGGTGACTGTTGACCCCCAAGGGCAAATCACAGTGGTCAGCTTGGTAGGAGCCTCCCGCTGCCCTGAGAAATGGGCTCCTAGACTAACAAGCCCTAATGTGTCCTTGGCTGTCTTCCTAGGGCCATGGTTACTCCCCTTCCCACTTCAGAAAACCCCGTTGTTCTTCAGGCAGCTACATGCCTTAAGCAGCCAAGCATTCCCATCTTGGTCTCATCCCCCCCATCTGCTGCAGGCTGGGTGAGTGGTGGGCATGGAACAATTTCTGGCTGGTGGCATGCAAGGGAGAGACTTTTGGGGAAGCTTGAAGGTGTTTACACCCTGATTGAAAGATAGACTTTGGAGCTGATCCTTCCTTCTTTCTGTCTTGAATATGGTTATGGGTGGATGAGACACTCAAAGATGTGCAAACACAGGGTTGTAAGCCCCAGGATTAACTGCCAATGTGGTGAAGATGGCAGAGGAAGAGAGGATGAAGCTGGGTCCTTGATGGACCACTGCACCACACCTGAGATTCTCTCCTTCCAAACTACGGGTTACAGGAGATAATTATACATCTTTCCTGTTTGATGGACTCTTAGCTGGTGATTCTGTTTCTTACAACTGAATATATCTTAATGGGTAGAATCACACAACCAAACCTTAGTTCTCTAACCAGGCAGCCCTTTTTCCTTCCCCACTTTACCCCCTGGAATTACTTCTACGTGCAGAGCCAGAGAGATAAGATTGCGATTCCTTCAGAGCTGGCCCCTCTCCGTCTACAAGAACCAGAGCTCAAGAGGGTGAAAGAGAGAGTCAAGGGTGAGAAAGTAAATTAAGGCAACTCAGCTAGTCCGGCTTCCCCGAGCAATTTCTTCTCCGGTTCAGCTCTCTGCATCCCTTTGATTTTTGCCGTGGTCCTTAATGAAGTCCTTTCTTGGGCAAATTGCTTAGCAACTTCAGTTGGAAACTCGACCCTGGAAAATTCCTTACTTAGAAATAATGTGATAAATAACTAGGCTTATATATGCTAATAAATAAACTCTTGCTGAAAACAAAATTTTTGAGACTCAGGGGGAAGGGTTAACACTTTGCTTGCCTGGGAAGGCTGGGTGCATCTTCTCTGCTCTAAAGAAGACAGCAGTAAAGACGAGCAGCCCAGGGATCAGCTCGTTAGGGTACTTAATAGATGCTCGATAAATTAATGAGTAGCGAGAGGAGGACAGTGGGGTTTCCCGACTTGGGACCTGGGGGGTGGCATTGGGGCTCTCACTGTTACCCTTCCATATATTACCCGTTGTTCCAGGGCAGGGAGGCGGCAGATATGGGAAGGACTGCAGCAGACCGAGGCGATGAGTCAGCAGGAATCATGGGGAGTGGGACAGGTTGACCTTGGGTCTCCCTGAGAGTTGGGGAATCAAGGTTAACTTGGAGAGGTGGAAGCTAAGTTTGTCCTTGACAACAGTAGCTCTTGTGGTGAACTCCACGGACTTATTGGGGACCCCTAGTCTCTTTTAAGGGGTTTACAAAGTCAAAACTATTCTCCTGATCGTACTAAGACGGTGCTCATCTTGTCCCTGGTTTGACATTTACAATAATGGTCAAAATCTACGATGGGGAAAGCGCTGGCGCCTTGGCAGGGATGGAGGCTGAGTGCCGGAAGCTACTATCTTCATCTCCAGGCACTTCCACGAGATGAAGTAATGCCAGTTTCACTTAAGGATTTCCTTACTGAAGCTGTAAAAGTGTTAATTTTTTTAAATTGTGACCTCTGAATGCCCTTGTAAAAAATTATTGTGCGTGATGACACAGAAGCACAGAGCATCTGTCCTCAAACCAGAGCTTGAGGGTTGTCTCCAGGAAAGGCTTCCTGAGGGTGTTTGAGTTGCCAGCTGAACTGTCTTCTTTTTTTCCAGAAATAGCATTTTTCCTTGAAAGAGTGTCTGACAGGTCAACCATGGTTATTCAGACCTGGGTATTATGTAGAGATTTCCACCCAAACGAAGTACATCGAGTCTCCTGTGCAGAAGGATTCCAAGTAACGTGTGTAGATGCTCCAGCCTCAAGGAGGCTGAGGTCAACCCCTGCTCCCTAAGTGTGGATTGAGCATGAGAGCGCCTTCTCAAGGGCACAGTGCGGATGTGGATGGGGCAGAAGAGGGATTTTACAATGGAGGAAGCTGACAAAGCTACTGCAGGAGGGTGACCAGGGTACCCTGGAAGTGATGTGATGAGCATGGTACTTCACCTCTGTGGTTCCTCCCCAAATCCCATAACCCCAGTCTAACCATGAGGAAAAGCCATCAGACACATCCCAATTGAAGGACTTTCTACAAAACATCTGACCAGGGCTCCTCAAAGCTGTCCAGATCATCAAAAACAAGGGAAGTCTGTGAAACTGTCATAGCCCAGAGGAGCCCATGGTGACAGGAGGACTAAATGCAATGTGGTGTCCTGGTGGGCGATATTCTGGGACAGAAAAAGGACATTAGGGAAGAACTAAGGGCATTGTATATAATTACATACATTATTAAGGGCATTTAATGATAATGTATCAATACTGGTTCATTAACTGTAACAAATGCACCATCTGATGTAAGGGGTCACAATAGGGAACCCTGGGTACAGAGTGTCGGGGACTCTGCGCTCTACAACTTTTCTATAAACCTAAAACTCTTCTAACATAAAAGTTTATTTAAAAATATAATCTAGTGAACCTGTCACTTCCAGGAAAATAACTGCTGGTATGTGTTCCCAATGATAAAATTTGAGCTTCCAAGTTCAAATTAGAATTTTGGAAAACTTGTATTTACACTCCTGAGCTTGGCAGCCTCCCAAAACTTAAAGACTTTTCTGATGAGATCTGGTGATATTTGCAAATGTGATTTTTTTTTTGGATATTGTATACTGGAAAATCTGCATAATGTTTGGAACCATTGTCTCCCAAATGACCTTGATGATGTTACCAATTGGTAAAAGATTCATTTAAATTCACTTAATTGGTAAATTCACTTAATTGGTAAAAGATTCACTTAAAGTTTAAGATGGACCAGTGGATTTTACTTTACTAGGATATGAAAAGTTCACAGACTCGACTTCAGACTTGCACTGCACCTCACCTCTAGGAAACTAGCACTTGTTGACTTCTGGTGTAGAATCAAAAAAGAACGTCCACAACTACCTGGGGAGACTATTAAAATACATCTCCTTTTTCCAACTAATTATCTGTGCGAGGTTGCATTTTTTTCATATATTTCCCCCAAAGTAACATCTCACAACAAACTGAATGCAGAAGCAGATTCAGGAACCTCAATTCTTGGATGGTTGGATCTCTCTTTTGAAGCTGTATTACCCTCTCCAAAGCTGGCCTTTGAGTTGAGCCAGCTTGGACCACAGCCATCTCTTTCTGGTAGGATGGCTCTGAAAACCACGATAGCAGTCAAGCCACTCCAATACTTGACATTTTCTATAAAGTCACCTATGGCTTAATTGTTTAGATCAGATTTCCAAAGGGTAAGATAGACTGAGAAATAGGCTATTATCTGTCAATTTCACACCTAGGGATTGCAAAATTCACACTTCCAACTAGGATGAGTCAGCCAGGCCCACATATGGGAGTCATTCGATTACAGCACTGTAATTCAGAGTAAGCTTTTCAGGATGGATTTAGACCTATGCACAGCTCCTTCATAACAATTTCCATTCTGTTGGAATTGCCAACTTATATGTGTGTCTTCAATGCCGGGAGTTGATTGGTTTTTCTGGCTTTGGAACAAGGCAGCTAGCGTTAAATTTTGAGACATTCAGTTATGAATTCTGCTGTTCAAGCTGCTTTACTTAATCTCTCTAAGCCTAGCTTCTCCATTTGTAAAAAAGGGGATGGTGATTGAACAGACTAAAAAGTCCCATTCCAAGGTTTTTTTGTGATGAAGCCTGTAAATACATACATACACATATAGAATATATATTTATATATATATATTTACACATATAGAATATATATTTTATATATACATATTTACACATATAGAATATATATTTTATATACATATTTACACATATAGAATATATATTTATTTACATACATATTTACATGTATTTATTACGTGTTTATGTGCATATATTACATGTTTACATTTGTCTGATTGCTGTTATTACTTTTGCACCCTTTCACTGTGAGGTTCTGGAAGGTGGAACCACGTTTTATGTGCCCAGTACGTGACCTGGCCCAAAGGAAGTCTTCAGTGTTTATTAACTTGAATTTCAATGGGAGAAGAGTTTCACTGTGTACATTAAAAAATCTATTATCAGAATAAAACCACTCTCCTCCCTTTCTTCCAGGAAGAGTGGATGCTTTCACTGCACTCTGTGTGGTCACCGCCAACAGCTCCGGCGTCACCGTGATGGGGGGCAGCACAGAAGAAAGGCAGCCTCTGGCGGGAGTGGCCGTGGGGAGGTGGCAGGACTCACCAGGGAGGGGAGACACAGAAAGGCGGCCTCTCCAGGGCCCGGTGATTTTGTGCCTGGCCGAGCATGTCCACTGTGAGGCCTCCTGATTAATTTCCATTTTGATCTGTCAACCAGACTTCAGGTTTGGGGTGAAGAAAGCAAAACTCAGCCCTGATCCGACTGACCCAGAGATGTAGACACGGGTGTGCGGCTTCCTGTGCAGGTGTGTGTACATGATGTTGTGTGCACAGGAGACGGGGCGTGTGTATGTGTCAGCTGCAAGCACAGGACTAACCTGGGTTTGCCCCATAAGGTGGGATGCTCTACAAAGACCACGGAAGTGGGGGTCAGAGCTGTCCTGGAACCCATCACTTATCATGGCACAGACTTGGAAAATCACTTCCTCAACCCTGGACTGAATTCACTCACAACCAAGTAAAGAGGTTGGACCTCTGACTTTTGATGACCTCTGATCACCCTTACAGCCCAGAGAGGGCAAGATTCCATATTCTCTCCCATGTGTTTGTTTCCTCCGTCAAACGAAAACCACTCTAGACTTAGGTTAGGAGAGATTTGATTTGAAAAGGCGATTGCAAAAAAGAGAAAGATGCTCTGGCCATAGCTCCACAGGCCTCTCAGAGGTCAGGCAGACCAGGGTGGAGTAAGCGCACTCAGGAATGTGTCTCTCGTGGTCAAGCGGGGCTGTGCGCTGTGTCAGGCTGAGGGTGGGGCAGGGTCCAGGGCTCCAGGGGGGAAGAAAGAGGCTTAACCACAGTGTGGTCAAGTCAGTTAGCAATTTGTCCTAATTGGGCAGTTCAGCTAATCGTTTAGGAGGCAATGAATGGGAATTTTGAAGGCCTGTGTCTGGACAGGTCACAGGTATACGAGGAGGCATCTGTGAGTCTTAACTGAGTCATATTGTAGGGAGTGGTTTCCTGGAACATGAAGGCTGGGGGCTTCTTTTCCAGGAGCATGGGGCTCAGGTGAAATCAGGTCTTGTCGCCTCAAAGTCAAAACCCACCAAGTGTCCTGGGCTCCGGACATTGCTAGCAGAACTGGATGCAAATACTGGTTGACCGAATAAAAATGATACCTCACTGTTGCCTCTTCTGTTATAGAGGCTAAATCAGGGGTTCACATTTAGGATTGCACTCAACTCTCCATAATGGAGAATTCTAGCACAGGTCAAGGCTTTGCTTCTCTCAGTTACAAGTCAAAGTTGGAAGATCTTGGACAGGTGGGTTAGTGCACTGATGTCCAGGACCGAGGGTCTGTCCATCTTCCCACTTCTCCCTCCTGGCGTGACTTTCACCTTCACGGTAGGAAAATGGTTGCAGCACTTGTGGCCACCATCCCTGCATTCCAGGCAGGGGACGGTTTGTCATTTTATTCAAGAAGTGACATCCTTCCTACGGACTTCTGTGAAAAACCCCTTGACCAGAATTATGTCCCATGGTCACTCTAGCTGCATGGCTTTCTGGAAAGCTGAATATAGCATAAAAGTGACCCACCTCATCCTTGAATATTGAAGCCTCATTTAAAAAAATCTAGTGATTTTACTCTACAAGTCTGATTTTGTTTTAATATGAAAATAATATTTTGAGTACTCACCAATTAAATAGGCTTTTTCCCCCCTACAACATTGGATTAAAATTGAGGGCAGGTTTTGTCCATTGGGCGACCTTGAGAACAGCTGGGCACAAGCCAAAGCCCTTGGAGACGCAATTTCTCGGACCCTCCCAAGATGTGCCAGGTAATTATCACTTTAAAAACTCACAGTTAATTAGACTTTGTAGCATTGAAAACATGGACCCTGGGAGATCTGAACTTAGAAACACTTCAGTCCAGAGAAAAATGTGTGTTTGGAGAAAAATAGATTAAAATATAGTCATGGCTAAAACTGCCCTAAGGAGAGATATTGATCATTGTTTGATACATCAAATAATACCAAAATTGCCAGAAATCTCAGGATTTTCAAGAACAAAAGCCATGATTGAAAAGAACACCCCTGGGCTTCTGCACCCCTGTGGGCTGGAGACTGGCTGGGGCTCGGAAGTGAGGGGGACACTCTGCTGTCCCCTTGGTGCGGGTGAGATGTTCTCTTTGCATGAAGGTAGCACAGCCGGCCCTTCGATCTCTCCTTGTGGGGACAGAGCTGCTCTGACCCAGCAGAGTGTCTCGTTCCTTTGTATGCTCATGTGCTCACCTGATATGTCACTGCTGAGCCCCTCCTGTGCATCGGATGCTCTCCTAGAAGCTGAGCGTGGGTGGCAAATGTGAGAGACACAGCCCTTATCTGCAGACAAACACACAAGCCACTTTTAGAGAACAATAAACACCAGGGATTAAATAAAACCGGGTGATGATTGCAGCAAAGAGTGATTCTGGGCGTTGATGTCAGCTGGCGTGGTCCAGGAAGACTTCTCCAAGTAAATGATGTTTCAACTGGATCCAACGCTAGGAAGGGAAAGGGCATTTCATGTCAGAAAGTGAGGACGGCAAGTGCCAATGTCCCGTGACCCATTGGAGGAAGTCCTGCAAGGCCGACTGGGCAGAGGGAAAAAAGAGGGGGTGGAGGGAGACAAACTTAGAGAGAAGGGCTGGGACCGGATTATACAGGGCCATGCAGGCCATGGTGACAAACCTGGATTTTACTGTAAACACGCATACCTCTCCCTCTATGAGATGTTTATCAGTTTAGTCTGAGTTTTATTCTCTGAAGTCACACAGAGCTATCCTCTTCCACGTTACCGCTCTTCAAGTAAATGAGCACAAACCCATGCCCCATGAACCTTTTCCTCAATCTCGTATTTCCTGCTGGTGTTTTGCCGTCTCACTACCTTCCCTGCTCCCTTCCCACTGGGGACCCTGAACTGGTCAGGGTCCCCACAACTCCAGCCAGAAGGCACCATCTGGACCGGCGCTCACCCTCCCTGTTCCTTTCTCAGCCACCACCAGATCCTGCATCGTTTACATACACTGATCTTAACTCTTCTGAAGCTGCTCATTTGTTAGGTTCAAGCCTGCACTTACGAGCAGGGGCTCCAAGAGGACTGAACACCTAAGGCTCTGTTCCTGCTGAAATTCAGATTCTTGCCGTTCTTTCCATCCTTTGTAACTCTGCTCAATTCAGAAAAGAACAAAACTCACAAAGATCATCGTAATGAAAAAAGAGGGAAGGGAAACAATGTCTGTGCTGAGCCATCGAGGTGCTGGTGGAGTGAGAGCTCCATCTGGGAGAGGTTCAGGTAAGATCCCATTTTATCCAGACTAGGTCAACCTGTGCTTTTCTCTTTCTTGCTTAACCAACTGCTTGCTCGCTTGTGGTTTCTCCTGATGCCTGTGATGAGAAGTGTGTCCCAGTGTACAGGGATGAAAGCTCGGGGAACACAGGCAAGGAGAGCAGACGTCAGGAACAGCCACACTGCTCAGGGCTGTTCAACTCACCTCTCAGCTCCGAGGCCTGATTGAACTGAAGGACCAGAATCTGGTCCTGGGCAACCGGTCTTGAGGGTCTTTGTTAGTGAAGCCAAGGATTGCCCCCCCCTTGACCACCCAACAATAAAGCTGAAGTCCCTTACACGATATAAAAGGAATTTGCATTCATGGTGATGACTGGTAGCCCAGCAGGTTTGAGGAACTTTGCCTGGAGGATAAAAGCTCTAGGTGAGCAGTGTCTGCCTTTTTCTGAGTAAGCCATCAATCCAACCATTAATCTAACCATCAACCAAGCACCCAATCAACGATTAATCCATTCACCCACCCACTCACGCATCCATCTACCCACTTATCCATCCAGCATCCATCCATCCAGCATCCATCCATTCAGGCATGCATCCACTCATCCAACCATCCACCCATGTATCCATCCAACCATCCATCTATCCATCTGTCCTTCCATCCACCCATCCATCCACCCAGGCATCCATGCCTTCCTTCCCTCCCTCCTTCTTTCCTTTTCCTTCCATCCAATGTCTGTTCTTACTATGTCTCAGCCATGTTCTGGGTACTGGCGAGTCAGTAATGAACCCAGGCATTAAAGTTTCACCTTCATGGGCCTTTCATTCTAGCTGCAGAAGACAGACAGTATACAGGTAGACAGTAAACAAAATGATTTCAGGGAGTGACTCATGTGATAAAATAAAGCAGCTTAAAATGATGTAGCACTGGGCTGGGGGCTTCTCCAAGCAGGTGCTATAGCAGGCAAAGCCTGAACCAGGCTTGAAGCCCCTCACGGAGGTGCCCTAGAGGGACAGAAGGGAGGTAGTCAGGCCTGCAGAAGGGGAAGTCAGAACACAAACTGAGGTGTTTATGTGAATGGCACCCCTGGAGGTTGTATGGTGCATGGCCCTATGCCTATCCCTACCTGCAAGTCGTCTGTCCACTTACATTCTGTGTCTGAACCTTCTAGATATGCTGTCAACCGGCCAGCTGATGGGCACCCTAAAGGTCATTCATTCATTCATTCATTCAGTAAATATATACTGGGTGATTCCTGGGGCCACCTGCTCTTCCCCCTCTGTGACTTTGCCTCTCCCTAGGGTTAGGCTGCTCTTTGGGACCCCACCATGAGCCCCTCTGGCCTACCCCTTTCCTGTAAGGAGGGGGATCCTGGGAACCACCAAGGTCTCTGCCAAGATGCCCAGGCAGTACGCTCACCAGGGCCCTGGTGTCCACTGCCCACCCTCCCTCAGGTGCCTTTTCCAGGGTCCGTTCTCCCATTTGGGTATCCCAGGTGCCTGGGGAAAGGCAGGGAAGCTTGCAGTCCACCTGGGCCAGGGAGGGCAGTGACTTGGATGGACCCAGTGGGCACCAATGTAAGTTAATCATAAATATCACCGACCGAGTTCTCACCGTGCAGGCAGGGTACCGAGTGCAGTGCTCACATATTGTGGAATCATCTCCACACATTGAAGGGGTAGGTGCTGCAATCCACACTTTACAGAGAAGATCTCAAGGGGGTTAAGTGTCAAAAGTCAAATCCAGGCAGTCTCCTCTGAGACCCTGGACCACTGGGTCATCGCCGTGTGATGTATTCCTCCCAAGAATGAGCGAGGTCCCAGCTACCACTGCTTCAGGGATCCTGGAGTTGGGCACAAACTCTTAGGAACAAGCCACAACCACAGGTCCTCATCAGCGCATCGGTGCTGAAGGCCTCTGCATCCTGTTGCCATAGATACCACTCCTCTTCTCAGGTAGGAATATTTCTGTGTGCTGCCTGGAAAGCAGTGATTCAGCTGTATCAGCTGACGACTTTAACGATGAAGCCGTCCTTTACTAGAGAGAAAAGAATATCTTTTAAAAAATAGATTCTGAAGAATCGTACTCATTGGACTTTTTGTTTTGTGCCTAGGGTTCATTTTTTAAAATATTCTGTTTTATAGTGGAGTATAGTTGATTCACGATGTTGTGTTAGCTTCAGGTATACAGCAAAGTGATTCAGTGATACATATATATATTTTTTCAGATCTCTTCCCATATAGGTTATTACAGAGTACTAGAGTTCCCTGTGCTGTACAGTAGGTCCTTACTGATGATCTATTTTACATACAGTAGTATACGTATGCCAATCCCAACCTCCCAATGTATCTCCCTGCCACCTTTCCCCCTTAGCAACCACAAGCCCGCCTTCTAAGTCTGTGAGTCTGTTTCTGATCTGTAAACAAGTTTACCTGCATCATTTTTTTAGATTCCACATATAAGCGATATCATGCGGTACTTGTCTTTGTCTGACTTACTTCACTTAGCATGATCGTCTCTAGGTCCATCTGCTGCAAATGGCATTATTTCATGTTTTTTAATGGCTGAGTCATATTCCACTGAGTGTGTGTGTTTGTGTGTGTGTATATACACACACACACATGCCACGCCTTCTTTATTCACTCCTCTGTCGATGGACGTTTAGGTCGCTTCCATGTCTTGGCTGTTGTAAATGTGTGACAGTGAACACTGGGTGCGTAGGGCTCATTTTAATTTCAAGGCAGCTCCATATGAAGTAAGATGTCTGAGCTTTGGCTTCCAGGGAAGTGTACCAGGGTGATGGGTGGGAGGCCCATGGGTGGCCTCCTGGACAAGAGGCAGACACGCCCATGCACATCCTTCCCTTCAGACTGGCAGCGGACAGCGGTCCAGTGGGCTGGCTGGTACAGGATCTCACCCTGGAGGGCGCCCAGCCCCAGCTGGTGAGTTGGCTAATCGACTTAGAAGCAGTTGGAAACAGTTTTGCTGATGAAAGTAATGACATTTGTAAGCGGGATTTCCCAGAATCTGCGCCATCTGCCTGCTGTGAGGGCCTGAGAGATGACAGAGAATCGGAGAGCAAGGAGGCGCCCAGCGAGGGTCCAGCCTGGGGTCCCCCAGCTGTGTTTTGAGAGCTTTGAGCTTTCCTGGTGGCCACTGGAACCTGCCTGGAGCAGCTCAGGGACGCCTGGGCAGGATGAGTTCAGGCTTGAAGTCAGAGCTGCCGGCTTAAATATTTTTTTTCTTAAGATACAATTTAGATACCATAAAATGCAACCTTTTCAGTATGCAGCTCTGTGAGTTTTGACAAATACCTACAGTCATATAAGCAGCACAGTCAGCTCAGAATTCCTCTTCCCCCACCCCCGTCGCCGGCAACCACTGATCTATTTTCTGTCCCTATTGTTTTAGTTCTTCCAGAACGTCGTATAAATTGAATCACACTGTAGTGTTTTGAGGCTGGATTCTTTCAGGGTGCACCATGCATATGAGATTCGTCAGCGTGGTTGAGCGTATCAAGAATTCTTTCTTTTTAGTGCTGACGCGTATTCCATCAATGTGTCTATCAATTGCCCAGTTAAGGGACATTTGGGTTGTTTCTAATTTGGGGTGATTTTTCCATAAAACTTCCATCCCTATTTGCATGCAGGTTTTTGTGTGCACAAAGATCTTCATTTTCACTCTGGTAAGTTTCTAGGGTTGAGGCTGCGGTCTGTACGGTAAGTTTACGGTTATGAGAAACTACCGTCTGTTGTCCGGAGTAGCTGTGCCATGTTTCACCCCACTGGCAAAAAATGAGAGTTCCTGTTGCTCCACACGCTCGCCACCTCTAGTACTGCCAGTTTTGAACAATTTGACGGTTCTGACAGGATGTGGTGCTATTGTCAGTGATTTTAATTTGCATTTCCCTGGTGACTAATGACGTTGACCATCTTTCAGGTGCTTACTCTCTTTTTGTAGATATTCTTGGGTGAGTTTCCGCTGAAACTCTTGTTTCACTGCCTTCTATTTGTCTTATGTATCGAAGTGCCACCAGAGATTTTATTATGGGGAAAAGAGTACAAGAAAAGTTACGCAGCCTCTGATAAAACAGGTTGGGAGGACAGGTAGAAAGGTGGCCTCCCAGCGCCGCGTTTGGTACTTTTTCCAAAATTCCAGATTAAGGTGTACATCCAGCTCCTTTCGGGATAGTGGCAATGGTGAGGCAGGCAGCTCCCCAGACGAAGACCCCGAGGGTGGCCACTGTCAACTCCATTCTCTACATTACGCTTAGAGTAAGCCTCTGACCGCTGCTGTAATCACACCAACTGAGTTCATATTATTTATGTTACCAGTGCAGAGCTCTGTTTGTTGCTTAATAGACACTTGTTGAATACGTATAAGATTCTGTCCCCGCCCACTAGGTCCCGCGTTGGGTTTGGAAAGCCAAGATCTAAGTATTCAGAGAGAGAATTAAAAACAGAATCTGTGGGCTTCCCTGGTGGCGCAGTGGTTGAGAGTCCGCCTGCCGATGCAGGGGACGCGGGTTCGTGCCCCGGTCCGGGAGGATCCCACATGCCGCGGAGCGGCTGGGCCCGTGAGCCATGGCCGCTGAGCCTGCGCGTCCGGAGCCTGTGGTCCGCAACGGGAGAGGCCACGACAGTGAGAGGCCCGCGTACCGCAACCCCCCCCAAAAAAAAAAAACAAAATCTGGGACACTGACTATGGAAAGTGGGTACCAGTTAAGAGTTTCTACAGGAGGTGGTTTATGGAGGTTATGAGGGTCTGCTGGGGGGAGGTGGGGCTTGAATCGGGAGATTGGCAGAGAAGACGGTGAAAGAGAATCCAGGCTGAGGAGGGCAGGTGTAAGCAAGACACGTCGGGGAGACGGGGTGGCGGAAACCAGGCCGGCCCGAGAGAAGGCTCACACCCAAAGCAGCACGTATGTGTGGGTGCAGGGCTTGGGGCAGCTGAAGTTACACAGGGAAGGGAGGGGGAGGCCAAGTGATGGGGGGCCCTGTCTCGTGAAGCAGGGAGCTGGTCTCAGTTTGATCAGGTCCACACTCTCCAAGCCCTGTACCCATTTCAGTGATAAGACTGGCTGAAGTCACAGGGGTCCTTCCAGCAAATATACCTGCTGGATGAAGTGCCCACCTTTCAGATTCTAGTAACAGGCAGACATCACTCCAACAGGAAATGTCTAACATTTCATCAGATAAATCAGCTCAAACGAAGAATTTGGTGATGTTCGCCAAGAAAAGAAGAAAAATTTCTAGGCTTAAACCGTAAAGAGGCTTTAACAGGGAACTCTCATTCATTGATATAATTATTGTAGACTTTTGCTTTACATTGCATGCTTCAAGAAGTTCATTCCAATGCATTGCAGTTAAATCATTTTTCCTTTATATTTTTGGCCACTTCTCTAGTTCCTTAAATATCTCCTACTTAGTTTCTTTTATTGAACAAGCACTCCGTATGTGCATTGATTAGATTGCAACAGAAACAGTGCTACTTTCAAGCAGGCTGTGGAAACAAAATCTGTTTGTCAAGACTCAACCCATGGTCTAGCCAATGACCAAGTCTCCCAGGAGTCTCTCTGTGTGGGATGGCGTGGACAAGTCTATGGCTGTGTTTTTATCCCTCAGAGCTAGCTAGTCACCCAGGCTGCACGATCGAGAAACACATAACAGAGCCGTAAATGAAGAAAACATTGGCCCTTGGTCTAAGGTCCACTAGTAAATGGCTGGAACCTCATTCCCCTGTCCTGCGGTTCATGGGATCCCTGGGGTGTTACTCTGCTGCAACCACAGTGATACTTGCCTTGTGTGGGTTCACTGGGCTCATGGCCTCCGCGCTCCCACTCTGATGTTATCTCGAAAGCTCTGCTTCCTAAGACCCGTAGAGACGTAAGGAAGAGACAGACCTACCTGGCTCTGGACACTGGCTTACAGGGATAGCCCTGTAGTTGAATAATTACTCTGGGTCCCAGAAATGAAGAAACAAACACAGAGCAGGCTCACGGCAACCCAGAACTGTAGAGTGCCGTTTCTGGGGGTATTTCTGGAGCTCTTGAAACTCACCCTCCAGGGGAGCACCTGACATTTACATTTCCCAGGGACTAGCCCGTCAACTGAGGCATCACCATCCGTGTGACCTTCCGTATCTGTGCAGTGCGTGTTTCACAGCTGGCTGGCCACCCCCATGTCCAGCCTGATGTGGCGACCTTTGCCTCAGAAACAGGTCTGCCTCCTTTAACCGGTCCCATTGATCCCTCTGAGGTCATCTTTGGGATGTCATGCTTTTCCCACCTGACTCCACATCCTCCAAACGATGTGGTCACGTGTTTCTAGAACACCCTTCCAGTGCTCCCTTAAGCCAGGGGTTGGTGAAGAGTGATCCTCAGATCAAACCCACAACGCCTGTTGTGCAGACGACGTTTTGTTGGAACCTGGCCAAGCCCATTCCTGTAGGAGTACTTTCAACAGAAACACCTGGCCGCAAAGCCTAAAATGTTTACTCTCTGGCCCTTTGGAGGAACTGCTTGCTGACCGTGCTTCAGACAGCAGCGAGCACCTGACCGTGGCAGATGCTCAGAGCTCCGCTCTCAGGATCTCCCTGCACGCTCCCCGTGGGGTGGGGAAGGGCTGGAGGGTCCTTGGCGGGGGCTCTGAGGACCAGGTGGGGCTATGCTCCGTCTCGTCTCCATGATGTCTCTTGACCCCAGATCACTCGGTTCTAAATGCCCCCCAATGAATTCTTCTGTTGCACACGCCACCCTCTGACGCCTCCCCAATAACTCACCCCCTAGGCTCCGGCTTTCTCTTTATTTGCATCCTTGTGAGATCCATAATTGTGTGAAATTTCATGAAATGTGCAGTGCATGTGACTAGCTCTGCCGGTGGCTATCAGTAGGTGGTGTATGTGTGTGTGTGTGAGTGTATATATATATATATATATATATGGTGATTTGGAATTTAATGGTTTTTGCAGTTAGCCAGCTAGAGCTGCAGGGGATGTACCACCACCACGGTGAAGACAGCAATTTGGGGGGCAGCCTGCTTCTGCTTCATCTCATCCTAGTGCCTGGTGATCCAGCAGCGTCCACGCAGAGAGGCTTAATTGGGAAAGAAAGAGGAGGTTTGGAGCAAGTCATTTCTATTCCAAAGGCAGAGTCCTCATTTTTGTTCACTCTGGTTACCTCCTCTCCTCTGTCCCTCTGAGGTGAGTGAAGGGCACACTGATCGGGAAGACTCTCAGATCACCCCAATCACAGGCAGTTTCTTGGTCCAGACCCGTCCTCCCAGCGGTTTGGGACTCTGAAGAGCCAGGCCAGTGTATCCCAAACTCGCCTCATTATGAGAACCGTTTGGGATGCAGGTGAACGTCATCCCAACGTCATGGCCATGGGTCCCTCCCTGGAGAGTTTGACTCAGTGGGGGTCTCTAGAGCCTGCATTTTATTTGACATTTCTGGGAATTCTTATGACTTGGCAGGTTTGGGGAACACTGAATTTGTCCACAGGGGACAAATTCCTGTGCTTGCCTCATTCATCTTCTTGCCTGCCCTCTGAATAGGTGGCAGCACCCCCATTTCAGAAAGAAGGAAACGGGGGCTTCCTAGTGGGTCGCTAAGGTAAGGTGCCCCTGCTGGGATGGACGTGAGAGGCAGTGTGGAAGCAGGTGCATCCTAGGGGGTGCTCACTCACTGATTCACTCATTCATTCATTCAAGCTATGGCATCTGTATATATACCTTTTCTTTATTCATATCTGTATCCATATCTGTATCTATATTCGACATCTGTATCTGTACCCATCAGTATCTGAATCTATATCAAGCCCATATCCATATTGTATCCATATTCATATCATATCCTTATCTCTGTCTATTTGTAATTAAGCACCTACATGCCAGGCACTGGGGAACCCCACTTGCAAGTTGGGGAGGTTCCTGACATCATGGAGCTTACAGGCTACTGGGAAGTCAGACACTTAGGATCCAGTGGTCCAGACCATTATCCCACCATGATCCGGGTGGGGCCTTAGGCAAAGAAGTAATGGGGATGGTTCTTCACGGCATCACCTCATCTTCAGAGTAGAAACACATCTGCAATTCTATTTATTTCTCCAAAATATCCAAACTCTTCAAACCTGCAAAGCCAAACTCCAGTACCTTATCCACCCGTGCTACGGTCTTTGGAATTTGAGCACAAAAACCCCTCATCTTGTCACGCTGAGCTGTTTAGGATTGACAGGTGTGGCTGGGATGCGAAACCTTTATCTGAGGGAAGAAAACCTTTTCTCCTCGAGCGGGGGTCACCCCCAAGAGCTGAGGCCCCTGGAATAGTTTAGTGAAGCCGTACTGGTCATCACACCATCTGGCCAATTTTCAATTGTGAAAAGTCTCTTAATCAACGTCTCCAGCCCGCAACCCATATTGAATTTAGGGCCTATGTTTTAATCTGTAAATTAAATGATCAGAGGGTCTTTGTGGCAGCGCACGCACATTAGCGCAGAGGAACACTCCCGGTCCTTCGAGAATCCCAGCCGCTCTTAGTGGGACCCACACAAAGTGACAGCAATTACTGTGCATTTCTATGTCTTCCAAGTCGAGTGCAGAGGAGCCTCACAGAAGGCGCGCTCTGAGGATGTGATCAATGGGAATGAGTGAAGCTTCCTTTCCTGAGGAACACGTCTTTATTTTCCGTTAAAGACTTTTTCCCTCGTTTCACTTTTGCAGAGGCGGCCGTGTTGCAACTGACGCTGAGATTGCCAGAAAAATTATCTTGACCATCAAGACAAATGTGAAAATGGGTTTAGATAGAACTTCTGGCCATGGTTAAAATGTGAATCATTTGGAAATGAGAGTTTCACAAAGTGACACAATAAGTATCTCTTGATAGGCTTCAAAATGCCAACAACTTGCTCTCATGTCTCCACAGCGGGCACGGTTTTTGAGTCGGGATCAGGGACGCTGGCCAAGGAGGCTGCCCTGCCTACCTGACTGCTGCCAGGGAGCTCATCACGGACATCGAAGGGGGGGGGCTGGCATTCCCCCCGACCTCCCCCTCCCTCTCACCACCCTGGCGGGAGGAGGGCTGGGGACCACGTCCACCCCGCGGACAGTACGTCACCTTCCAGCTCCCTCCAGGCTGCCTCATCTGGGGGCCGCTCCATGGTCTCCCCACTGCAGGACCAACACGTCGATCGGGGCCAAGACAGGATATGTGCCTCTGGAATCTTTGCACTGGCGGCTTCGCAGGTCAACAAGCAGGTCCCAAGAGCCGTTGGGCTCTTTCTGAAGCCGACTCTGGGATAATGATTGGAGGGCAGTTTAGTGATCTGGGAGGTGTCCCCAGGGAGCAGAAGGGCCTTGGAGAGTGAGGCCGGGAAGGGAAGGACGTCAGTTCATTGAGTGAGTGAGCAGGATGCCGCTGTGGCCCCCGGGGCTCATTCCTGATGGGGACTCTGGCATCTCAGGAAGCAGGGAGGGGCGGGGGCACTTGACCACCAGTGTTTGCTCCACGGCAGGGGAGGGCCGCCCCTGAGGGCTCTACGCTCAGGGAGTTCAGGAACTGAGTCCCAAGGAGAAGTGGGCGGGGCCCCAGCCCCATCTTCCCAAAATTCCTCTGTGCTTGTGGCTTTGCCTTTGCATCCCTTGGGGGTGACCTCACAGACCCACCTGCCCCTTGCTGTTCAGCCCGCACTTGTGTCCCCCTACCCCTACCTCCCCCCACCCCTACCTCCCCCCACCCCTGGCACCGTGTGAGGGCTGTGAGGTCCTAGTTGCTTTCACCACTGACTCCTCTCCAGGTGGGGACCTTCTAGACCCCAAAGCTTGCCTATGTCCTTTCAAGTGTTCTGCACACATACGTGTGACCACAGCTATGCTAGACCTAGACATTTACCTCCTTTTTTCCTCTTCCCATGAATGTTAAGCTAACAACCTAGTTTTCATATTTTTCCTTTTTAGTGCAAGATTTCCCCCATCAGATGTTAAATCTTATTTGTAAAATACTATGGATTCGAGCATATTAATATATTGTCTATCTTGTTCCCCTTCTGCAAATGCTCACAGCTCTGCTTAGGTTACATTCATAACACGCCAGGAAAATGCACCCTGACCCTTTGACAGAAGAGAAACTGGAGTCCAGAGTCTGGTGGTGGGCGGGGAGTGACACACAGGTACGGGAGGTGGCGGCAGCAGGATCTGAACACAGACCTGCCGCCGTAGGAAACACAAGCACTCTTTCTACTAAGCCCTGGGGCCTCCGATGTTAGGCTAACGCTTTGCATCCTGTCTGTCCCTTTGCTAGAATTCAAAGTGAAGGCAATTAAAAGACAGAAGACCAAGAGCAGTGAGAAGCTACAGAGCTTAAGAAGCATCCAGCTTTGTGCCTGGAATTCCCCCTTTTGTCCCTTAATTCATTAATTTAAAGAATACTAGTTGTCTACCTCCTGGGTGCCAGGTGGTGCCGAGTCAGATGCTGGTTATGTGACACTGAATGAAACGAAAGCGGTCTCAGCCCTCGTGCAGCACCGATGTAGTGGAGGAAACAGTCACTAGAAGTTAGCAAACAGGTGCCTACAAAGTGACACCTGTGTCCAGAATTGTGAAGGGAGCGGGTACCTCTTAGAGGAGGGTGGGGACGGCAAGGAGGAGAGCGGCTGTTGGGTTAGGTTGACAGGGAAGGTCTGTATGAGGTCAATGGGGCTCCTCTGAGGGTTGAGAAGAGGCCATGCGGTACAGAGCATTCCTGGCAGGAGGGTCAGTGCGTGCAGAGGGCCTGAGGGAAGGAAGGGGCTGCAGCGAGGGACAAATAGAAAGGAGAGCCTAGGGGTGATGGGGCCCAGCCTACTCAATCCTGCAGCTCCGGCTGAAGCCAACTGCCTATAAACAAGAATGAGCATTGGCTAAAGATCAAAACGAAGAGAATCACTGTTTTAGGTCATTTTACTTTAGTTTTGTTGTGACTGAAAAATGCACACGATAAAAGTTAGTAATCCCGTTGCCCCACTTGTCACAGTTGCGAAACTGTAAAGGAAATGCTTGGCTAGAAAAAGACAAATGCGCATAAGGCACAACACGCAAAGCTCATGCCCCCTTTTCGCCTAAAATCCTTCTCCCTAAGGAAGACTCTCATTAAGAGCTTGAGTGTTTTTTGTTTCTTTTAGTGATTCCCTCTAGAAATGTATGTATATATATTTTTTCTCTTTTTTCAAAACCTTGCCTGGAGAGCTTGCCATCTCAACACCTCATGTCATTTTTAAGGGCCGCGTGGTGTCCGTGCTCACATCAGCACTCACTCTTCCAATCTGCTACCGACAAGCTCCGAGGGATTATTCTGCCTCTCGTTGCTGTAAGGATGCTGTCCGAACTTCCCTGGTGGTCTGTTGCCAGGATAGAGTCCTTGCAAGGGGCTGGTTGGATCAGAGGATTTGGGTGGATTAGCATCGTAAAGGCACCAGGTGAGGTGCCTGCTGGGTCTCTTGGGCCTGGGGCTCAGGATGGGGAGTTTCTCACAAAGAGGGTACCTGGGGCTGTCTTGGCAAAGTCTTTGCAGAAGAGCTGGAAAGGGATGGTGTTCTACCTGCTTGTTGTTGTCACCAGCCTGCCTCCAGCCAGGCCATGCTGTAAGCTGTTTCCGTTTTGTTGGACCAGCTTAGGGCCACGTTCTCCCAACACAATCGGTGAATCCCAGTAGCTGCAAAATTAGGCACCTGGGTAGGTGTGGGGACCAGCTTTGACTTTGGACTCGTCTACTTGGTGGGTGTGTGACCTGAAGAGCAGATCAATCGTCTGAACGATGGATGCAATTAAATCAACGATAAAGGGTGATTGGCATATGACCATCCATGGCCCTGAGGAAAAATATTGTAAGATGACGATGGCAAAAGGGATGCTGAAGAAAATGCTGATGCCTTAGGAGGAGAGGGAGGCGCAGGACGGAGGATGCTGTGCCTGCCTTTGCCCACTCTGAAGCAACCTCCGAGCCCAGGAGTGAGACGTCTGTCTGTCTGTGGCTTCATTAGACTCATGCTCTTAATGAATGGAGTTAGGACCAGTCCTGGAAACAACAAGATGTGCAGAAGCACCCAGAGAGTCGTGTTTACAAGGGGACAGAGGAAACCTGATGGACTCCTTCGTCTCTTTTTTTTTTTTTTCTGCGGTATGCGGGCCTCTCACCGTTGTGGCCTCTCCCGTTGCGGAACACAGGCTCCGGACGCGCAGGCTCAGCGGCCATGGCTCACGGGCCCAGCCGCTCCGCGGCACGCGGGATCTTCCCGGACCAGGGCACAAACCCGTGTCCCCTGCATCGGCAGGCGGACTCCCAACCACTGCGCCACCATGGAAGCCCTCCTTGGTCTCTTTTGAAAGCCGGGGGTGGATGTGCCACAGGATCCCCTTTGGCTTCTTGGATAATTACCCAGATTCGCATCTCTTTGCTTCAAGGTATGTGTTTTAGGGAGCTCGGGAGGAAGGAAGTGCCAGAGACGTTTGTGTCATTACCAAGCTGATTGTTTACATAATTTTCAGCAGCTTTTGTCTGGGAGAGCAAGCGGGAGGAGCTTTTTCAGGACGGGGCAGAGGCGCTCTGCAGGGCGGGGCTGGGTGGTAGGCAGGGGAGGGGTGGGGAATGCAGAGGCTGTGGCTCCTGGATTCCTGTCCTCTCATGTTGAAACCTATCTTTAAAGCTTTGTCATCACAGTTTGCAGTTTTGCTTCTGCTCCTGTTACCATATATTTGAAATTTTATACCAATGCTCTTGCTGCGAATTGGGCCTTCATGTACTGAGGTTGGCTGTCCACGGTTCTCACGGCCACCCCAGCAGCAGGATGCAGGGGAGGGTGGGCGCCCTGGACTTGCAGCTGGAGGACGGAGGTAGACCCCCAGCTCTGCAGACGCCAGCCCGAGGTGGCATGACCTCTCTGTACTTGGAGGCTGTGATTCCTTCTGGGTTCGCCCCACAGGGTGATAACCAGGGAGCTAGGATGTGTGCAGACAGTTTGGAGACCATAAATATTGTGCAAACATGAAATAAGAATATCTTTCTAGTTTGACAGATCTGCCCGAGATCACAGAGCTACTCAATGCTAGAAACCGGTCCAGATTCCAGGTCCGTCTGTCTTTGAGCCTGTTCTCCAGGGCACTCAGGAGAAAGGGGGCAGCAGCTGCAGGAGCGGGGGAAGGCGCAGAGCCTGATCCCACCAGAGCCCTCGAGAAAGACACACACCCCGGAGCCGGGCCCACCGTCAGGATCCCCCTGTCCGCCCATTCTGCTCCACTCCTGGGAGCTGGGGAGGCCCCTTGTCAGGCAGGTGCCATTGCCAAGGCCGATCCTCCAGAGGTGGGGCAGCCGCAGCTCCAACAGCTGGAGGTGTGCACCTGCCCATTAGCGCGGTCTGTGTGGGCCCCAAGAGCACCCACCACCCCCTGCATGATTTTTCACCATGACATACAACATAAACCATATGCTGTAACGGTTCATACAGTGTGTAATAATCCAGCACTAAATAATAATTCACAGTGAGAAGGGAGAAAGCCAAAGCCACTTTCCCTGTTTGTGTATCTCCTCCTTGATTGAAATCCATTAATAAAGCTCATGGAGAGCAGAGTATGGAACCGTACTGGCCTCTTCCACACCTTTCGATGCTCCTTACAAGGCTTCCCCCACCACGTGCCCTGCTGGTCTCCAGCGAGGCCATTGCTGGCTCGAGCCCAGCAGGCCTCCCCTGCCTTCTGTTTCTTCCCCTTCATGCCCTGTGGCCACGTGGTCCCTTGATTCACTGGGTCCGCTTCCCACCTGTAGCAGTCATAGAGTCCATGTGGGATGAACATGTGGACACACGTGGACTCTTTGCACCTTCAATGCCACCCCATTTCACAGATGAACAAAGTGAGGCAGAGTCCAGCTGGGATTCAGCCCACTCTACAGCCTGTGTGACCATCTCCCGAATGGAGTCCTTCAAATCTGCCCCCCACGGCCTGATGTCACCAAAGTTCTCTCCTGAGTCATCACAATTGCCTCCTAACTGGTCCCCTTGCCTGTGTCCTCCCTCCATAGAACCCCTCTCCTTAGGGTCACCAGGTGGAGAATTGTACAGTGTGTGTCATGCTGTCACTTCTCTGCTAAAGTCCTTCAAGAGTCCCCATGTGGGTTAGTCAGCTCCGGCCGTCCTAGCAAAACACCGCAGACTGGAGGCTTAAACTTTACACATTTATTTCTCATAGTTCTGGAGGCTAGAAGTCCAAGATCAAGGTGAACAAAGTTGGTTTCTCGGAGGCCTCTCTCTTTGGCGTATAGACGGTTACTTTCTTGCTGTGTCCTCACATGGCCTTTCCTCTGTGTCAGAGACCCTGGTGTCACTTCCTCTATTTACAAGGACACCAGTGCTATGGGGTCAGGGCCTCACCCTTGTGACCTCATTTAAGCTTAGTTACATTCTTAAAGGTCCCTTCTCCACCTATTGTCACACAGGGGGTTAGGGCTTCAACATGTGAACTTTGGGGGAGATATAATTCAGCTCAAACACCGTATACGGGGGAGCTCCTGGGATAAAGTCTAAGCCCTTTGCCCACCACCACAAATGTCTTCCTGGTTTGCTCCCTGCCTGTTTCTCCGGATGAATCTCTCGGACTTTCCTTCTCAAAACACCCCCATTTGTACCCTGTGCCCAAACCATATATGGGTAGTTGAGTTCCCCAAACGTTTCCCATCCTTGTCCTTCCTTTGCCTTTGCACGAGCAAAGCCCCCAGCCCATGAAGCCCCTGCTGGTTGTCCTTGGCCAGGCTCGCTCATACCCCAGGTTCAGGCCCTTATTCAGGCCCATCTTCTCCTGACGCCACAGTGGGATCTGCGCTCTTTCCTTGCGGTCCCACATCATACCAACCTGTGGGCAGTCTCTCCCCAGGGGCCAGAGGAACCCTACAGCAGGGGCCCGGCCTGTTCCTCTTTGCATCTTCAGACCCCAGAACTACGTCCAGTGCCTAAGGCCTGAGAAGCCAGCCAAAGGGGCCTGGATGGTCGTAACGATGGAGGCTGGTCTTCCCCCCACCCCGCCCCCACCTCTCTTTCTAGGCTCTGCTGCTGTTTGGGGTCATGTGACATTCATCACCTCCCCACCAGGTGAGAGGTCTCATTGCTTCTGTTTCACTGCTTCTGTTTCACAGACTCAAGGATGCTATTAGGCTTTCCAGTGACCACACAGCTGGGCAGTGGCAGAGCAGGGGTGTTGTCTGGGCTACTGGGGTCCCCAGCTCGCCTCTGACCCCCAGGCTTCACGGCCACCAAAGAATGAGAGAACCCAGTGAGGGACAGGAGGCCACCCCGTGCAGTAACCAGAGTGGGACGGCCACCCCAGTGGAGACCACGGGCAGGTGGAATCTCAAAAGTGCTGTGTGCAGCGGGGTCAACAGTAGTTAGGGGTCAGGGAAGAGGGGGCAGTGTCTCCTTTCCCCACCCTCTACCCATTCCCCTGCACTGGGCCTGGGCCAGGGGGTCGCTAGTGGGTATCTGTTAGGTGGATAAGGGCCTAAAAGCTGCTCCAGAGATCTGCCCCGCCCCCTTCCCAGTGCTTTGCAACAAGCTTTTCTAATTGATGCCAGGCGCGTTTGAGGGTGTCGTTACCCATTAAGCCCTTACGTGATGCCAGCAAAAGGATACTTCCCGAGAGTTCCTTGCTCGGCACTCAAGTAAGCAAGCATCGGAGCCAAGCATCAGAGCCCTGTGGACAATGTGTAAATGATTCTGCTCAGACTTAGTGAATCAAAGTCTCCGGAGATGGGGTGAGATGTAGGGGCTGCAAATCTCTATTTGTCAACAGATCCTCCGTTGACCCTGACACTGCCACCCCAGATACAGGAGCTCCTGTGAAAGGCACAGGGAAAGACGTGAAACTCAAGTCATCCCCAAGTTTGGAGATACCACTTAAGAAAAGTAATGCAAAATTATGAGTACAAAATTAGGGAGAGGGCTTGGAAGGGCCATCTCCTTGAAAATCCATATGTTAAATCAAATTATGACCATATAAAAATTCTTTGTCCCTATCCTGAAGAGCCTAGAATCTGGTCAGCCACACATGGAGAGCATTTCCTAGATTGTGTGCTGAGGGTGTAGATACGCTGGGCTCCGATGATAGGATAATTATTCCTATGAGTTGTTCATGGAAGGTTAAGGAACCTGGAATTGAGCCTCACATTGGGGTGCAGATGTGAGCTCCATGCAGCAGGGAATGTGGACCAACAACTAAGAACATCCTCCTAGCACCTACTACTTCCTCCTTCCTTTGAGTTCTCTAGCTTGGTCGTGAGGAGTCCTCTATCCTCTGTTTTCCTGCCTCGGACCAACATGGAAGGATTATCCCGTCCCGTCAGAAAGCTCATGATCCATACTCCTTTGGAGGATAGAGGCGAGAAGTACAATCTGATTAGAGACAAAACCAAAGCAACAGCTTGTCAAGCAGTTGGCTTGCAGGTGGTCCTAAATCCGTGTGGATATGAAGAGAAGGCTGCCCAGCGCTGCTCCCCCCACGTCCTTGCGTATCTCATCTCTGTGGAAAGACTTATTAGTCCTAAGGAGAAGAAAAGGGGGTTTGTGGACAAGCAGATCCAGGGAGGGGAAAGGGAAGAGGTCTGACCGTGGTTTGCTTTGTGAAGGACCCTCATACTTTCCTGGCTCACTTCCACAGAGTCCTCCATCGGACCTGGAGATGGGATGATGGGCATCAACCTGCCTGGACGCCTGTGGCATCCTCTCCTCTAACAGGAGTGTCTTATGGGGGTGGGGGAGGGGCTCATTCTCTCATCCCTGCTCTGTCTTGCACACACATGCTGCTCCGTGCATTACACAGGCGTGGATGAAGTCGGCCAGGTGGAGTCGCTGATATGGAGACCTCAGAGCTGGGTTCGCTGAGCTCATGAAAATCACCATTGCAGCCACTCCTGCCCTGCTGGCTTTATATCAGGCATTATTTCAAGTGCATTTAATTTCACACTTTAAACTCTCATGAAACCCTTCTCAAGTAGGAATCGCCGGGACCCCTGCACAGTATGGACAGGGAGACTTAAGATGAGTTATCTGCCCAGGTCACTGCTGGTCAGTGACAGAACTGAATTAGAACCCAGACAGTTGGCCCGGAGGCCATCCTGAAAATCATTGGACTTCACTGTAGATGGAAAAAAAGAGAAGTGTTCTGAGAACAGCTCCAGTTTCGTAAGAGGAGCAAAAACAAAGAACACAAAACTGAGTGGTATTTTCAGTTCCTGGAAGGGGGCTAGTTGCTGCTTGGCCTCCAAGGCGGTGCTTAGCATCCTGGGCCCAGGGCCCTCCTGCTTCAGGAGGGAGAGTGAAAGCATCTGAGACACGGTCAGGGGAGATGGGCTTGGGCATGAAGATGAGGGACCCGAAGCTGAGGGGCCCTGGGAGTGCTGGCTGCTGACCCCCTGCAGAGGTCGCCCTGGAGGCAGGATGGGGTTGCCAGGGCTTCTGGGATGGGCTGAGCCTCACTCCTGCCTGAGACTTGAAGAGGGGCTCAGCCCTCCACCCCCTACTCCGTCCTGCGGCCGCCCCCACCCTGTTCCTGCCCTTTTTCCTATCACCAGATCTGCCTGACCCGGCCTCTCCAGCATGCAGCCTGCAGGCGAGCTGAGGCCTGGCCGGGACCCTCCCTACCCACCACTGCAGCCTCGCATAGCCCTCGGCCCCCCTGGGCCAGGCCCGGCTCTTCTCACTCTCACTTAAGGCCGTCCTGGTGCCTCTCCATCTCGCTGGGACCCTCTCCCGGGCCCTGTGACCCTCTCTTTCCTTTGGTGTCTGGCGAAGTTTGTGGGGAGGCTGAACTCCGTCAGAGCTCACTCTCTGGAAACACTCGCCAAATGTCATTACTTATCTGTTATCTTCTGTATCTGTTTCCCCCCAACCCCAGACCCATCTCAGTGCCAGGACACAGTAGGTGCTCAATAAATGCTGAGTAGGTGCCCAGTATAAATGAGAGAAGGAACAAACCGGGAAAGGCCTGGGTACTAATGCCAGTCAGGACAGCCCAGGCCTCCCCCAGAGTCCTCTGGAGGGCGGAGCCCTGGGCAAGGGTGACCTTCCAGCCTCTGTCCTGCCCTTGGGATTTGGGGAGGACCTGGGAGCCCAGCACAGGCCCAGAGGGGGCAGCGACTCCTCGTCTGTCCCAGGCTGTTCCAGTCCTGGCATGAAGCCCTCCCTCTGCTTCCTCATTCTCCCCAGTGTCCCTTGGCATTGCGACGGCCCTGATTCTACCTTTCCAGCTCTGTTTTCTCACCTTTTTTGAGGATTCTGCCTTAACTAGTCTGGGGTGGGCCCAGGTGTGATGGTCACGGGCAAGGCCGAGAAGGTCTGCTGGAAGCTGTGGGCACAGCTGGGGCCTCTGATTTCTCCAGTCTCCTCCCTTCCTCCCTGTCTTGGTGCCAATTCTCCCCGGACCCAAGGGAGGAGGAGGGAATTTCTCTCTTCTGTCTCCCCTCTGGTCCTCTCTTTATCCACTCAACAAACATTACCCAGTGCCTAGCACTTGCCAGGTACCCTGCTGAGTACTTAGGACACAGAGATGCACCAGACAGAGGCCATCCTCAGACTCACGTTCCAGGAGCCCCTCCTTGGCCAGAAATGTCCCTGTTCACACAGAAATTTCCCAGTGACCTGCCTATCCAGGCCTTCCCAGGGAGGCACAGTTCCACAATCCCCAGTCCTGTCAGCTACTCCCAGTGACCCTCTCCCAGCAGCCATGTCAAGTCATCCAGGATGATAAGAAAATCCCACTAGAAAACTCAAGCCAAGGAGACTCCCTGGCTTCTGACTTCTTACAACCTTCTGAATAAGAGGACAAGTTCTAGTGAGCACCGTCAGTGAATTCCCTGGCAGAGAGAACCCTGGGATGTGCCTCTCCTCCATCCACCTGGGAGCCTGACGGATCAAACCGAGACAGTGGAAATTTGAAATGGAACTGAATTTAGTAGCAATATGGTTCATTAACAGAGGCAAGAGTCTTGAAGACTTTGAGAAAAGGACCAGATTTTCATTTCTCTGACATCTTCCCCGTGAGTCTTCTTAGGAACACGCCCTGGATAAGTACTTACACTTTTACAACCAAGAAAGTGTTCAAGGTCAAGTCAAATATCAAGTCAAACACCCTGCTGACGCTTGAAAAATGTCTCTGTTTTCAACAGGAATCCATAAAGTCATGACAGAATTACAAGGTAGCCCCGTTGAAGGGACAGAGGAAGAAAGAAGAGAAAGCGACATGATTCTAGAGAGAATTAAGTGTCACCAAGTGCAATTTCAATCCTGGTCTAGGTGGAAACAACTGAAGGATGTGGACACCGTTTTATAATTGATGCAGCATGCGAGAAGTTATCTGTAAAGGAAATTGTGAGATAGACAGTAAATTAAGCAAAGCTGCCCTATAAATTTGGATTAGGTCTTACATTGGTTTTAATATTTAATACATCATCATGAATCACATTTTCATAAACCACAAGAACTTTAAGAATCTGCTAGATGATGGTGATGGCGATGATTTTTCTTCCATTAAAATCTGCCTTTCAATAAAGCATGGAGTCAGTTGCATTTTATTCTACTATATTACAAAAAATAAAATCTCATTGAACACTGATGCTGCTAGATTTAGTCCAAGGTACAAAGGACTTCAGTTCATATATTACGAGAATAACTCGAATTATATGCCAAAAGGATTAAGTGTGCATGCTCATTCCCTCTTGATTTATTTTGCGATTCTAAAGAAAATTGGCTAGAGGGTGGCTAATAAAAGGTGATGTGGCAAGAGAGGAAGGTCTATAGAGCAGAGGCTTGAAAGACCAGAAGGGAAGATGATATGAGCCCTGTATTCCCAGTTGTATACATCGCTCTCTGTAAGCTGCCAGCAGATACAGGCATGTTCTCAGCTGATCAAGTGCGTGCAGCAGCGTTGGCTCATGAGGTCCCCAAATATGTATGAATTTGAACCTCATAATTCAACTTTAAGTTCAGATTAAGGAGTCTAAATTTCGCTTGAAGGAGGAAAAGAATGTGTATCACAGAATGACCAACTTAAGGACGAAACTCCAGATCAAAATGCATATGAAACAATTCAGCAGAGACACAAATGACACCTGCCTTTGGGCCACTGCTCACAAGTGTCAGACACCTGACTGGTACCAGTAAGCTCAAAGGCGATCTCAGAATTCTTCTCCCTGTATTTACCTCCACGGGATCAAGGTTACATCAATGAGGTAGAGGATCATTGGTCATTGGGTGCCCAGACTTTTGGTACCAAGTCAGTTCAGTCAAAGCTTGGAAGCTAAGAGTCACTGTGGGGAGGAGGGCTGGTTAGGAAAGGATGGAGCTGAACCTGGAGGAAATGCAGGTGCTGTGGATGGTGGGGAGGGTGGGCTTTTCTGCAGGGAAGACTAATGTGAGCAAAGTCACCAAGGGAGGAAGAAGAAAGGGCACGTGGGACCCAGCAGAGAAGAGTTCGGATGTGTCATGGATCACGTAATCCAGTGAGACGCTGGACCTGATAAGGCATAACTTGGGAGCTCAGAGAAGAATCAACACCACGAGGAAATCAGGAGCCACTTTTGGGTGGTTGAGTGTGGTGCTGAGGTGATGCCGGGGGATTCTGGAGGGTTTATGTCCAAGAGAAGAAAGTGCATCATTGAAGGATGCTGCCCTGAGTCTGCAACAGAAAAGGAGAGAAACCTGCCAAGTCAGAACCCCAGGGAACCCAGCAGTAAGCTTCCTGAAGCCCTGCCCCAACCAGACCGCTGGGCAGAGAAGGCCAACTGCAAGATCACGAGGATCCAGACAGAACCCTTCCAATCATCCTTGAGAGCAGATGGCCTAGAAGTCATCCCGGCTCTACAGGTGTGCTGTCTTAGGATGGGCACCTATAGAAGCAGACCCGGGAGGAGGATTTGAGAGCAAGTGGGCTCCTTGGGAGGTGATGGTGGTGATCCCAGGAAGCACACGTGAGAAATGGAAGGAAGGCAGTCAACAAGGTGTGTAGGTTCAGGGTTTGCAATCGTGAATCCACTGTGCCTGCGCGTTGCAACTGAATAGTTACCTAGCGGGATGGCAGATGGTGGGAGCCAGGCTGCTCGCTGTTGGGGAGGGAGATTACAGATGAGCAAGGGGAGGGGGCTAGGATGGCCCACATGTTAAAGTGGAGGTGGAGACATCAGTATGAACTCATGTTTACCTTAGTATAGATGCAGGTGGTTACATATAGAAATATGTATAGATATGTGAACATACACAGATTCATATACACACACAAGTCTCCTTGCTCGGTTGGCTGGGGGGATGGTTGGGTGGCCTAGAAGCAATGACACCTCAGTAACAGTGAGCACCTCCAGTGCCCATGATTGGTTTCTAATCCATTCTCCAATAAAGGGACCAGGATTCCCTTGGAGAAATGGTTGATTCTAGGACTAGGACAGGGGATATGCAAGATGAGCCTGGAGCTTCTTGGAGTGCAGGAAAGTAAGGAAATGCTCAAAGACCCAAACCTACATTGATGGGATATGTCGGAGGGACACAGGCACCAGCTGAAAGCTCAAACGTTCAAAGCCGAAACAATTTGAGCAAGAAAATAGAATTTTGAGACCAAGTTGGCAGATTGCAGGAAGGGCTAGATGAGCAGAGATTTGGGGATCTTGGAGCATAAATTATAAGCAAATGCGAGGAAAAGGATAAAGTTAGAAAATTCGAAAGGGGTCAGAAAGTGATGGTTTGAGAGGAAGCTGCTTCGGGTAGCTGGAGGACCAGGCTTGCTGTCACGTGGCCTCAGCACACGGATCAAGTAGTCATTGCAGAGGGAAAGGCTGCCTGCTCTGAAGAATATGGGATTTCTACGCTGGATTTCTCATTTCCCTGAGAATTAAAGTTTGCTTTCATTTTGCTTTCAAAATAGTCACTTGACATTTCTCTGAGAGCGAGGTTGTTCTTCCCTCCACAAAGATGTTCCCTAAAGAGTTGAGAGGTGCCCTTTTAACCACGGCCTTGCTAAGATTTGCTCTGAAACAGGCCAGTCAATGCTATCCCTGTAAAACAAAGCAGGGATGACACTTCAGCTGCTCTACATGTTGTTATGTGCCTGCTGGGAATCAGGTGATAATTACTCTGGGAAGCCCCATGATTCTCTTGCTTGAGCAGGTAAATATGCCAGGTGGTCTCAGGGGCAGGGAACACAGCTCTTCTTGGGGAAGCACCAGTGTGCTGGAAGTCTGTCCCTTCCCAAGCCGGTGGGAGGACCAGTGGGACCTAAGAGGGCACGAGTTATTTCAAATTCCTAGGAGAAAGTTGAACAATGGGGGGCTTGAAATTAACATGACAATAAGGTTCCCACCAGATATAAGCCTAGATGTAATTTGGGTCACATTTTGTCCATGGATGTGCTGGGTTTTTTGTTTTGTTTTGTGTTTTGGGGGTTTTTTTAACTTGTTTTTTTTTCGTTGTTGTTTTGTTTTTATCTTCAGGAAGTTCTTCCCTGCAGAGATTTCAGAAACAGCAGGGCTGCCCCTTGATTGGAAAGAGAACCCAGGCCCTCTCCTGGCAGGTGTGTGCTGAGATGTTGACCCCTTGCCCACGTCCCCCGACACTCACTGCTCCCATACATTTGGGGTTTTCTCTCAGCCCAGGTGGGGCAGGATGGAGGTGCTAGGGCAGCCCTCAGCCAACAACAAGCATGAATTAGAGGATGAATGTCCCAGGTTCCTAAGCCCTCAAGTGATGTCATTCTGAGGTGTGTCCTCTACTGCCTCCTAGAATTCCCAGCGGAATTGAGTCCCAGCTGCTCACATATTTACTATTGCATCAACTCGTCATTTTAGGATACCTTTATATTTATAGAAGAGTGACAAAGATAGTAGAAAGTTCCCATACATCCCACACCTAGTTGACCTCTTGCATTACTTCATTTTATTCGTCCCAACTAGTGGACCAGCATTGATGCATTGTTATTAACGCATTGTTATTTATTTTATCTAGACTTCCTTCGTTTTGACCCAATGTCCTTCTTTCCGTCTCAAGATCCCGTCCAGGACAACACAGTACATTTAGTCATCGTATCTCCTTAGGTTTCTCTAGATGGTTAGTCTTTCAGACTTATTTTCTATTAACTTGACTGTGTGACAAGTGCTGGTTGGGTATTTTACAGAACGCCCTTTGATTAGGGTCTGTCTGCTGCTTTTGTTTTCACAGGGTTAGAGTGGGGTTATGGGTTTCAGGAAGGAAGACCACAGAGGCGATGCCATCCTCATCACATCTTAGCAAACGCACATGCTATCGACCTGACTTTGTATTATCTATGTTAACCTTGATCGCCTGGCTGAGGCTGTGCTTGTTGGGTTTCCGCATCATAAAATTACTTTTCCGCCAACTTTTCATAGTCTTTGGAAGAGAGTCACTATGCACGGCTCAGACCTATGGAGTGGGGGGTTAGAGGCTCCACATACTTGAGGGTGAAATATCTTTCTTCATCTCCATCTCCATCTCTATATCTATCTATCTATCTATCAACTCGACTTTATTTCTTCTGCACTGGACATTTCTCTTTCCTTCCTCCCTTCTTACCCTTCTTTCTTTCTTGCCTTATTCAACAATTAATGGATACTTCTTTATTTTCTAAAAACTGGCAAACTGATTTTAAAGTTTATACAGAAAGCAGAAGACCTAGAATAGTCAACACAGTGTTGAGGAAGAGCAGAGCTGAGACCTGATGTACCCAACTTCAAGGCTTTCCATAAAGCTACAATAATCAAGACAGAATAGTATTGATAAAAGCATAGATGCAGGGGTCAATGGAATAGAATAGGAGAGCCCAAAAATAGACCTACAAAAATATGGTCAAGTGATCTTTAGCAAAGAAGCAAAGGCAATTTGATGGAGGAAGGATAGTCTTTCCAACCAATGGTGCTGGAACAATTGGATGTCTGTATGTGAAAATTAAATAAATAAATAAATCTAGACACAGACCTTACATCTTTCACAAAAATTAACTCAAGATGGATCATAGGTCTAAAAATAAAATGGGTTAAAAATAAAACAGATTGCTATAAAATGTATAAAACTAGAAGAAAATATTGGAGAAAACCTAGGTGACCTTGGATTTGGCAATGAGTTTTCTGACACAGCAACAGCGTTCTTACAATTAAAACCATGTGCTCTGTGGAAACGACTGATAAGATAATAAAAAGACAAGCCCCCCGTTGGGAGAAACACCTGCAAACCACATATCTGACAAAGAACTTGTCCCCAAAATACACAAAAACTCTCACAACAATGAGGAAATAACTCAATTTTTAAGAACGGGTAAAGGATTGTAATAGATACTTCACAAGTAATGATATATGGGTGGCAAAGAAGCATATAAAAATATCACACTCCACGTCATTTTTCATCAGGGAATTATAAGTTAACACAGTGAGATGCCACCGTACACCTATTAAAATGACTGAACTCCAAAACAACAGACAGTGACAAATGCATCAAGGATGCAGAATAGTATAACCCCTCGTTCACTGCTGGTGGGGATGCAAAATGCTTCAGCCACTGTGGAAGACAGCCTGGTAACCAAAGAAAGCCTTGCCATGCCGCCTAGCAACTGTACCCCCATTTAACCAATTGTTGAGAAACGCTTTTGTGGAAAAACCTGCACATGAAAGCTTACAGTAGCTTTATGCAGTCACTGAAAACTGGAAGCAACCAAGATGCCCCTCAATACATGAATGGATAAACAGACTGTGGCGTTCAGTGGGATATTATTCGGTGATCAAAAGAAATGAGCTACCAAGCCATGAAAAGTCATGGAGGAAACTTGAACGCCAGCGCTAAGTGGAAGGAACCAGTCTGCAAATACTACAGACTGTATGGCTCCCATTATACGACATTTTTAAAAAAGGCAAGACCGTATTGACAGAATATTCATCAGTGATGGCCAGGGGTTCAAGAGGGGAGGAAGGAAGAGACGAAGTTAGGGTGTTTTAGGGGACTCAACTATGTCACGTGATACTGTAATGCTGGACACATGACATTTTGATTCGTCAAAAGACTTAGAACTTAACAGAGCAAAGAGGAAACCTTAATATGCAAATGTTTTAAAAAGTCATTTTAAAGGACCCCAGGAAGCAATACAGACTGTCACAGGAGAATCTAACTGTATTACGGCCAGTGGCTGGATTTGTGGAGGTGAAGCCAGAGTGGCTACATTCAGGGCAAGCAGAAGCTCAGGGAGGGGGGCTGTTTGACCTGTGCAGAACTGCTAACAGCAGCATCCACTTAGCAGCTTGGACAGCTCCCAGGGAGCCAAGAGCCTGGACTGCTGTGAAAGGACCGTTCTCTTCACTTCCAAAGGAGTAGCATTCATTCTTGGGATTAAATGAAGACTCAAGGAGTAACAGTCTCCAGCCCACTCTGATCTCTTGGCTTCTGACACAGGTAACACAGTTTATCCGTTCACTTGCTACACATTCTTTGAGAGCCTGCTACCGGGCCAGGGGCGCTTTTGCGTGATGCGGGGTTCCACAGGATGTCTGTATCTGTGGTGGGATGCGGGGCATTCTGCAGAGTTGGTGCAGGTGCACTTCCCTGCCTGATATGCCGTTTCATTGTGGAAGGAGCCTCTGGAGCCAGGGGACCTTAGGCTCTTATCTCAGCTCTGCCACTCACAAGCTGTATGGCTTTGAGATAAAAATAAACAAAAAATTAATAAAAGCAGACAGCTAAAAAATTAACCTCCCAATTTTAAATCCATCATTCATCTAAATGGTTGGATTGTGGAAGGACAAAAAATAATGCTCATGAAAGATCCAGCATGGTGCTTGGCCCCTGGATGCTACCTAGTGAATAGGTGAGTATGAGAACCGGGGAGGGGTCATCAGCTTGAAAACCCTCCAACCCATCTTCATGAAAGCAGAACATATGTCACATTCTCTGAGCACTTCACAAAAGGGAAATATTAGTTTGATTTTATTGCCTGAGTAGTGCCCACAGAATGCGTCTACCTCCAAACAGAAAAACAAAACCCTCATTGTTTCCTAACCTGCTGCATTGAACTCAGTGCAGCTCCTACGCGGGAAGTGGTGGGTCAAGCTGGCCTGCCTTACCAACACCATGTAATTAATGTACAAAGCCCATCACACAACATTGCCTTCCTAGGGCTCTGTCCATTTTTGTAAAAGCAAAGGCTGGCAGCTTCCCTGTGGTGAGCCCCTTGGAAGTGTTCACTGGGGTTGTTATTCCACCTGTCCCTGCTGTCAGCAGTGAGTAAGAGGCTGCCTTCTATGGAGCTACTATTGTGCTCCCTTTCATTTTCTTGTCACTGTTGAGTTTGCATGCGGGCTTTTGTGAAGTACTCTAATTGTTTCCAGGAAGAGGTGATGATGCCTTAGAAATCTAAAAGTCCCACCACGTCTCCATTGAAAACACTTGTGGCTCATTCCCCTTAAAATATGTAAATATGTCATGGCCTCTGTGCAGAATGCACAGTCTGGAGCTCTCTGGGATGACTGCTTAGATTTGAGGACTTTCTGACAGTCTGAGCATGGGAAACAATGAAGAAGAAGGAGAGAGAGGTGGTGGGGGCGGCGGGGGGGAGAGGACTAGAGAGAGATGTATGGGAGTCAGGCAGCACCGAGCATCACATTTCTCTTCCTTAAGAGAGACAACAAAGTTGACAGAACCATCATTTTATTTCCGTATTAGGATCTCCAGAGCATTCTTATTTAGGTAGCAATCTTAGAAAAGACATCGTTTTCAGCAAAACACACAAAAACCCAGTTCACTGGGGTGATGTTTGCCATGGCGACTTTGTAGCTGAAGAACTATTTTGTAGTGTTTTGTGAACAAGCCTTTTCTTTTTTTCCCCCTTTTTCGCGGCACGTGGGCCTCTCACTGTTGTGTCCTCTCCCGTTGCGGAGCACAGGCTCCGGACGCGCAGGCTCAGCGGCCATGGCTCACGGGTCCAGCCGCTCCGCGGCATGTGGGATCCTCCCAGACCGGGGCACGAACCCGTGTCCCCTGCATCGGCAGGCGGACTCTCAACCGCTGCGCCACCAGGGAAGCCCCGAACAAGCCATTTTTAATAGCTGCCTGCTGATGCTCTATTGGTGGAAACAGTCCCACTGCTTCTGGCAGATTCTTGAACTTTTATCTTTACTTCCTATAGAGCACTAGACCTGAACTCATCCCTTAAAATCCAAGAGAGCAGGTGCTGGGTGGTGGATGTAGCTTTTTTTTTTTTTTTGGAGAGCTGACTTTCTGAGCCAGGTAACCTGTCTGAAAGAGCACAGGTATGGGAAGTCAAGTCTCAGTGGGACCCAGGTGAAATGCATCTTAATACACCAAGAAAATATAATAAACACTTGCACACCTACTAACTGACCAGAAAAATGTGCAAAGCAAAACTTTACAGAATTGAAGGGAGAAATATTCAGTTCTGCCATAAGAGTAGGAGATATCAACACTGTACTTTCAATAATGGATAAAACAACCAGGTGCAAGGTAAGTAAATAAATAGAGGACTTAATACAGAACCAACTGGATCTAACAGACATATACAGAGCAGTCTACCCAACAACAACAGAATACACATTCTTCTCAAGCGGACATAGGACATTCTCCAGGATAGATCGTATGTTAAAATATATTTTAAAAGATAGGTCTTTAAAAGATAGGTCTCATACCTAGCCTCATACAAAGGACACATACATACATACATTGTATCCTCATACATACACTGTATCCTCATACAAAGGATCTTCTCTGACAACTGGGATCAAGTTAGAAGTTAACAGCAGAAGTAAAAGTGGAAAGTAGACAAACTTGTGGAAATTAAACAGCATACTCTTAAGCAACCAATTGAGCAAAGAAAAAAATCACAAGAGGAATTATAAAATACCTAGAAACAAATGAAAATATAAAGACAACCTAGTGAAACTTATGAAATGCAGCAAAGCAGTGTTAAGGGGGAAATTTATAGCTGTAAATGCTTACGTAAAAAAACAAGAAAGATCTCAAATTTAAAAAAAACAAATTTACAAATTAAGGACCTGGAAAAAGAAGAACAAACTAAACCCAAAGCTAGTAGAAGAAAGGAAATAATAAACATTAGACAAGAGGTAAATAAAACAGAGAATAAAAACAATAAAGTTAAAAAAAAACAAAAACAAACAAAGTTGATGAAACCCAAAGTTGTTTCTTTGAGAAAATCAACAAAATTGACAAACCTTTGTCTAGATGGACTAAGATAGGAAGAGAAAAGATGAAATTTACTAAAATCATAAATAAAAGTGGAGACATAACTATTGATTCTACAAAATAAAAAGTATTATAAGAGAGTACTATGAACAATGGTGTGCCAACAAATTGGATGCCCTACATGAAATGGACAGATTAGTAGAAACACAAAACCTACCAAGCCTAAACCACAAAGAAATAGAAAATCTGAATAGACCTAAACTAGTAAGGAGATTGAATCAGTATTCAAAAATCTCTCAACCAAAAAAGCCCTGGACCTGACAGCTTCACTGATGAAACTGTATCAAACATTTAAAGAATTACTAGCTAAACTTCTCAAACTTTTCCAAAAAATTAAAGATGAGGGAATACATTCTAACTCATTTTATAAAATCAGCATTACCCTGATATCAAAGCCAGGCAAGGACACTACAAGAAAATAAAACTACAGACCAATGCCCTTATGTATATTGATGCAAAAATACTCAACAAAACACTGTCAGACCTAATTCAGCAGCATATTAAAAACATTATACACCATGACCAGGTGGGATTTTTTCCTAGGATGCAAGGATGGTTCAACATCTAAAAATCAACAGATGTAACACAACACAGTAAAAGAATGATTGAAAAAAACCCACATGGTCATCTATATTGATGCAGAAAAGGCATATGACAAAAATTCAACACTTTTTGTGACTAAAAACCCTCAACAAACTAGGATTAGAAGGAAACTGACTCAACATAATACAAGCCATATATGAAAAAAACCCATAGCAAAACATCATATTTAATGGTGAAAGACTGAAAGATTTTCCTCTAAGGTCAGGGACAAGGCAAAGAGGCCCACTTTTACCACTTCTATTCAACACAGTATTTGAAGTCCTAGTCAGAGCAATTAGGCAAGGAAAAGAAATAAAAGGCATCCAAATTGGAAAAGAACAAAAATTATCTCTGTTCACAGATAATACTATCTTATATGCAGAAAACCCTAATGTTTACACACACACACACACACACACACACACATACACACACACACACACACTGTTAGAACTAACATAAACTCAGCAAAGTAGTCGGATACAAAATCGATACTCAAAAATCAGTTGCATTTCTACACACTAACAATGAAGAATCCGAAAAAGGAATTATAAAAACAATTCCATTTACAAGAGCATCAAAAAGAATAAAATACTTAGGAATTAACTCAACCAAGGAAATGAAAGCCTTTCACAATGAAAACTATGAAACGCTGCATCAATAAATGGAAAGACGTCTCATGTTTATGGATTGGAAGACTTAATATTAAGATGTCAGTACTACCCAAAGCAATCTATAGATTCAATGCAATCCTTAATCAAACTCCCAAAGACTTTTTTGTTTTTTCAGAAACAGTAAAACTTATCCTAAAATTCATATGGAATCTAAAAGGACCCCAAATAGCCAAAACAATCTTGAAAAAGAACAAAACTGGAAGACACGCACCTCCTGATTTCAAAACTTACTACACAGTCACAGTAATCAAAACAGTGTTGTACTGGCATAAAGACAGACATATGGACAATGGGATAGAATAGAGAGCCCAGAAATAAACACTCAGATATATGGTCAAATGAACTTTGAAAAGGGTGCCAAGGCCATTTAATGGGGAAAGGACAGTCTTTTCAACAAATGTGCTGGGAAAACTGGATAGCCACATGCAAACAAATAAAGGCATCCAAAGGTTAGGACCCTGACCTAACACCATATACAAAAATTAAATGAAAATGGATCAAAGGCTTAAGTGTAGTACCTAAAACTATAAAGCTCTTAGGAGAAAACAGGACAAAAGTTTCATCACATGAGATTTGGCAATGATTTATCGGATGTGACACCAAAGGTATAGATAACAAAAGAAAAAAGAGACAAATTGGACTTCATGAAAATTGAAAAAAAATTATTCATCAAAAGATACTATCTACTGAGTAAAAATCAACGCAAAGAATAGGATAAAATACTTGCAAATCATATACCTGATAGAGGATTAACATTCAGAATATTATATATATATATATATATATATATATATATATATATACTCCTAAAACTCAAGAACGACAACTCTATTCAGTAATGGGCAAAGGACTTGAATAGACATTTCTCCAAAGACTATATACAAATAGACAATAAGTACATGAAAAGATGTTCAACATCACTAATTAACAGGAGAATGAAATTCAAAACTACAGCAAGATACCACTCATACCCAATAGGGTGGCCACTATTAAACAACCCAGAAAATAACAAGTGTTGGCAAGGATGTAGTGAAATTAGAAACCTTGTGCACTATTGGTGAGAATGTAAAATGGAATGGAAAACAATATGGCTGTTCCTCAAAAATTAAAAATAGCATTACTATGATCCTTTAATTCCAAGTCTGGTTATGTACACAAAAGAATTGAAAGCAGGATTGCAAAGAGATATTTGTATACCCATGCTTACAGCAGCATTATTCATAAGGGCCGAAAGGTGGAAGCCACACTGGTGACCGCTGAAGGATGAACAGATAAGCAAAGCTCGACATATGCATACAATAGAGTGTTATTTAGCCTTAAAAAGATAAAGAATTCTGACACACGCTACAACATGGATAAACTTTGAAGACATTATGCTAAGTGAACTAAGCCAATCACAAAAGGGCAACTACTGTGATTCTATTTATATGAGATACTTAGTCAATATCATAGAGACAGAAAGCAGAATGGGGATTCAAGGGGCTTGGTGGAGGGGGCTAGGGAGTTATTGATTAATGGGTATAGAGTTTCAGGTTTACAAATGGAAGAAGTTATGAAGATGGATGCTGGTGATGATTATAAAACATAATGTATTTAATACCATGGAACTGTAGACTTTAAAATGGTTGAGATGGTAAATTTTATGTTATATGCATTTTACCACAATAAAAAAATTGGGAAAAAATATTCTTGATAAGATTAATAGCTGACTTCTCATCAGAAAACTTGGAGGCCAGAACGCAGTAAGGGGGCATATTCAGTTTGGTGAAAGAAAAAGACTACCAACCAAGAATTCTACACCCAATAAAATTATCCTTAAAAAGTGGAAGATAGGGCTTCCCCGGTGGCACAGTGGTTGAGAATCTGCCTGCCAATGCAGGGGACACGGGTTCGAGCCCTGGTCTGGGAGGATCCCACATGCCGCGGAGCAACTAGGCCCGTGAGCCACAACTACTGAGCCTGCGCGTCTGGAGCCTGTGCTCCGCAACAAGAGAGGCCGCGATAGTGAGAGGCCCGCGCACCACGATGAAGAGCGGCCCCCGCTTGCCTCAACTAGAGAAAGTCCTCGCACAGAAATGAAGACCCAACACAGCCAAAATAAATAAATTAATTAATAAATTCCTACCCCCAACATTTAAAAAAAAAAAAAAGTGGAGGATAAAATGGGACATTCCCAGATAAATAAAAATATAGAGAATCTATTATTAGCAGACCTGCTGTATAAGTAATACTAATGGAATCCGTCAGGCTGAAAGGAAAGAGCACAACAGTAATTTGAATGCATGTGAAGAAATAAAAAACACCACAAACGTAACTACATAAGTAGACATGCAACATATATATGCCTTTTTGTAACTGTTTTCTCCTCCCATCTAATTTAAAGGATGACTAAAAAAAGCAGGAATTATGAAACTATGTTGATGAGTGTAATGTATAAAAACGCAATTTGTCTGACAATGATAGCGCAAAGGAGGGGAAAGAATAAAACAAGACTGGAGCAAAGTGTCTGGGTCCTGTTGAAATTAACTTGATGTTAATCCAAACACCAACATGCTAATTGTAACCTCCAGGGAAACCACTAAGAAAACAACTCAAAAATATAGTGGAAGAAATAATAAAGGAATTAAAATACTATATTAGAGTATATTATACTATATTATATATAGTATATTATACTATATTATAATATAGTATATAAAATAGTATATTATATTATACTATAATATATATAGTATATATTATATATAGTATATATAGTATATAATATAGTATATAAAATAGTATATTATATTATACTATAATATATATAGTATATATTATATATACTATATTAGCGCTTCCCTGGCAGCGCAGTGGTTGAGAATCTGCCTGCTAATGCAGGGGACACGGGTTCGAGTCCTGGTCTGGGAGGATCCCACATGCTGCGGAGCAACTAGGCCCGTGAGCCACAACTACTGAGGCTGCGCGTCTGGAGCCTGTGCTCCACAACAAGAGAGGCCACGATAGTGAGAGGCCCGTGCACTGTGATGAAGAGTGGCCCCCGCTTGCCACAACTAGAGATAGCCCTCGCACAGAAACGAAGACCCAACACAGCAAAAATAAATAAATAAATTAGTGAACTCCTACCCCCAACATCTAAAAAAAAAAAAAAACAAAATAGTTGGAGACTTCAATACCCCACTTCCTATAATGGGTTGACCAAATAGAAGATCAGTAAGGAAATAGACTTTTCAACACTGTAAACCAACTAGACCTCACATAACTCTCCAGAGCACCCACCCAACACAAGCAGAACACACATTCTTTTCAAGCTCCCATGGAACCCTCTCCAGGAAAAACTATGTGGCAGGTCATAAAGCAGACTGAATACATTTTAAGGGATTAATATCAAAATAGGTTCTCTGACCACAATGGCATTAATAACGAAATTAGTAATGAAAGGAAATTTGGGAAATTCACAAATATGTTAGAACTAAACAACGTACTTCTTTGATCCACAGGTTAAGGAAGAAATTACAAGAGAAATTAGAAAATACTTTGAAATGAATTAAAACAAAATCACAACATACCAAAACTAGAGGATACAGCCAAAGCAATTCTTAGGAGGAAATTCAATTTGTAAAAAGGTACGTTTTGCATGAAAAAGAACTTCAATCAATAACCTGACCTTTCACCTTAAGAAACTAGAAAAGAGAGAGCAAACTAACCCCAAAGCAAACAGAAGGAAAGACATAATAGAGATTAGAGTAGAAATAAATGAAATAGAGAAAAGAGAAATGACAGAGAAATGGAAAAATTACTCTGAAAATCCTACAGTGATGCTGCAATGCATAATGTGGGTTAGTTTCATGGAAATCAGTCTTTTAGAATGTGCATACCCAGGGGAGTTTTCAGAGATTCTACATGCCTCAAAGGAAATCACTACAAAAACTGGCATGGAAGGGTTTTTTTTTGTTTCTTCTCATGCACATATAGAGAGAACAAGCCTGTGTTTGTGGAGACAAGCACATGCAGCAAAAGGAATTTTCTCTTGGCAAAATTCTTCAGGGACTTGGGAAACTTTGGATCAAAATGCCATATGTTCTCTCCAATCATTTCCATCTGTCACTCTTAATCTCCATATCTTTTTGTACTTACCCATGACTATGGAGAGTGTAATTATTTAAATACATGCATGCTTTAAAATGTTGATAACATATTACAAAATCACATTCGAGGAAGCTTGCTAGCTTGTTATTTTCATTCATTTTTAATTTGTCCAATCTAATACAGTAAAAAGGGTTTCCTTACTTTGTGTGAAGTTGCATTCCCCTGATTAATTTTGATTGATAGTTTAAATCTGTTTCCTCTTTTGTAAAACAAATGTTTGAGTTCACTGCCCATTTTTCTGTTGGACAATGTATATTAAGCGTATTTCTATATGAAGGATATTAACCCCTTGTTACGTGTACAATGCAAATGTGTTCCAAATTTGTCTTTTAACTTTTACAGTTTTGCGCGTGTGTATGTGTGTGATACAATGCTTTTACTTTGTCAAATATATCAATATTTCATGTTTGGGATTTCTAATGTCATGCTTAGGAAAATGTCCCCTTTCAGCAAGATTGCATACTGTGCAAATAAATTTTCTTCTAGCACTTTGATTGTTCTTTTTTACATTAAAACTTTAGTACACCTGGATGAGATTTTGAAATGACTTTCTTTTTTCTTAAATGCTTGATTTATCCCCTCACCATTAATGTAATGATGCCTTCCTACATTAACATGACTGTTAAACTAAATTCTTGTAAACTAAATTCTAATATGCTGAAATGGGTTCTTGTTCTATTGATCTATCTTGATACCTTTGCCACAATTCTGTTTTTGTTTGGTAAAATAACATACAACATAGAATGTACCATCTTAACCATTTCAAAAGGTACAGTTAAGTGGCATTAAGTGAATTCACATTGTTGTAAAACCATCACCATCACACATCTCCGGAGTTCTTCCTCCCAGCAAGACATTTGCCACACCTTTTACATGACATTAGACTATATCTCGGACACTGCTGTTATTTGTTCCTTTCAGCATCTCCATTTCTGATGTTTATTCCTCCCTATGAATTGTAGAAATAGTGTTTCCCTCAAAAAAACCTATCTTAGGAATTTGGTTGGAAAGAGATTATAAGGTACAATTTACACTTCAAAAAATATTGCGTTCCCATTCCAAGATATGGGATTCTAATATTTTCAGTTCCAGGTTATTGGTAACATCTTGCTGTACACCCTTACTTAATGATGATTTCTCCATTTGGTGAAAGTTCCCAGAGGATGTTGAATGCACCGAGATTGTTTGTTGCATCCCTTGCACCTGATTCTGGCTGGCACATTTTAAGCACTCAGTGTGTACCTAATGCCTAACACATTAATGGATAATGGATGACATGTTTTTATGTAGGATTTGTGCTTCTTATTTCTTTAATGGATACTTATGGAGCTATTTTACTAGGGTGAAGGAAACAAGATTTAATGGAGATTTTATTCCACTGGACTTCTTAGAGTTCTTGAAGGTCATCTGCTGTGGATGGAATTATGTCTCCCGGAGATTCCCATGTTGAAATCCTGACCTCCAGCACTTCAGAGTGTGACATTGTTTGGGAACAGGATCATTGTGTGTGTAATTAGTTAAGATGAAGTCGTACTGGACCAGAGTAGGCCCTAATCCAGTAGGTGCCTTTATAAAAGAGGGGAATTTGGACACGGACACAGACACAGGGAGAAGGCCACGTGAAGATGACGGCAGATGCCTCTACAAGCCGAGGAACACCGATGATTGCCAGGAAACCATCGGAAGCTGGGGAGGAGGCCTAGAACGGGACCTTTCTCACGGCACTCAGAAGGGACCGACCCCTTGATCCTGGACTCCCAGCCTCCAGAATGTGAAACAATAAAAGCCACCCAGTCTGTGGTACTTTGTTATGGAAGCCTTATCAGACCAGTTCAGGTTTGGCAGGTTTGGTTTCTCGAGAGGCATCGTTCCTTGGCTTGCCGACAGCCACCTCTTTGCTGGGTCCTCACATGCCTTTCTCTGTGCATATGCATCCCTGGTGTCTCTCTCTTTTCTTATAAGGACACCGATTCTATTGGGTCAGGACCCCATTCTTATGGCCTCATTTAGCCTTAATTACCTTCTTAAAGGCCCTGTCTCCATACACAATCACACTGAAGGCTAGGGCTTCAACATATGAATTTTGGAGGGGGTACACCATTCAGTCCATAACATACACCCTCCATCAACATGTAAATGTGTGTCTGAAGAAGTTCCTGGATTAGGCAGTGATATTTTAGCTTATGCTTTCACCTACATAGTTCTTGGAGAATAGAAAACTGGAAAGGTTCCTTTGGGATGAATGGGGAGGGGCCAAGAACAGAGTTGAGAGGAGAGACGCAGGGACCAGTGGGCTCTGCCAGGGGTGGAGACATTAAAAGACATTTTCCCGTTTTCTCTATTTTACTCAAGCCCAGCTTCTTAGGTTCTTTTCTTTGCTGGATGCTGGTTTCTCTCCTAGATGTGTCTGATCTAGCGAGTAAGCCACAACATGTGCTTGAGTCGGCACGGTGCCTCCTTACTGCTTGTAAAGAGGAACCAGGTTATAAAAAGGGCTATTTCTCTTAGCTTCAAGTTTGGTACTTAAAACAATTAATTACATGAATAGGAGGTGAAAAAATTCTCTTGCAAAAAGAAGTAAAGAGAACCTTCCTAATAAAACTGAAGTCTCTCTGTATATTTTTCCGAGTTTAAAAAATACCTTTAAATAGATCTATATATTCCTGTAGAAAAGTTCAATCAATCTGAACCCCCCCTCTTCTATCCTATGTGACATTTAAAGATCTACCCATGTTACTAGATGGATAGTTTTTCATTTTGAATTGCATGTGGTCTTCATTTTTAAAAAAATAGACTAGTTTTAATTCAGTCATTTTCCTATTGACAGACTTTCTCCCTTTTTTTCCCTGTCTCCAGACAATGATGTGTATGTTTCAAAGAGTATCTAGCCATCAATGTGATTAAATAGCTTTAATATATATGAACACCACTTTGCTGTCACCCGCAGGTAAGAGCTCTCTTTGGTTTTGGTCTTGTAGTAATTTTCGTGCAATTTCTTTAATTTTCACTTCCATGAAAGAGATGCATTTCTTTTTCAATTGAAATCGGTACTTGGTTGGAACAAAAAGAAGCTGAACTCCCCAAACAGCCCTGCAGATGTTATTTAATGCCTCAATTTCTAAGAAGATCGTTTCTGCAGGGTCATGTGTGGCAGGGAAGCCTAGAATGTCCCATCTGACTTGAGAGGAAGACTTGCTGTGATGTGACTTCTGTGACAAAAGAGAACAAATAACCTTCAATAAATCAACTCCAAGAAATGTACTCTAAGAGCCAAACCAATAAATCAACCTCAACAGCTCTGGAGAGAAATCTCAGACTCATTCCCTTCCGCCTCCAAAGCACTGGCAGCAGGGTCATTGTCATGGTGGCTGTAGCAGGGACCCCGACTACAGACTTTGCTGAAATCACATCCAATCAACCAACCATCGGCACCATTATCATCCTCGTCACCATCGTCTTTCTCATCAACCGTCAACCTACCAGCTGGCATGTACCACGTGCTTGTTCTGAGTATGACATTCTGCTCAGAGATCATGTGCATTATGTCACTTAAACCCCACAATTATGGTACAATGCTATTAGTGTCCCCATTTTGTAGATGAGGGAACGGAGGTCCAGAAGGGTGAAGTAACTTGTTCAAGATTATAGGGGGATCTTAGTCTCTTGGTTCATATTACCTTAAATCCATTGAAGGAGAGATTATTTGTTTAGTTCACGACTTACTTTGAACATCATCAGATCATTTGGACTAAGATTTTGTAGAAAGGCCAGCTGTGATAATAGGATCTTGGCTTTTGTGGCTCCAAGTGCGGTCCCTAAACAAGCGGCATCGGCACCATCTTAGTGTCAATGCTGAATCTCAGGCCCTGTCTCAGACTTACAGAACCAGGATGTGCCTTTTAACAAGACTCCTGGGCGACTTGAGAGCGCACTGAAGCCTGAGAGGCACTGCACAAGTACGCACCACTTTGTTCTCGTGCAGACATAGGTCTGAAACAGGCCTGTGACTTGGTCCTACAGGGGTTGGGACACCTGTCAGACGGACTTTCCATTGTCTCAGTCTCATAGGCAACATGCAGAACGTATTGGGGGGATGCTACAAATTATTTGCATTTGGAAAGCAAAGAGCACGTAGCCGGTGTCTCCAGATCAGCATGGGGGGCTGCAAGGTGACCATTTTCCCTGGAACTGTAGTTGGGAATGAGCTCCTTGCAGGACTCTCACCCAGTGGAAGGGTCGCCTCCAGCCAGGTCCCTTCGTGGTGCAGGCTTGCCGGCCTGACTGCTGCTCTGTGCAATGGTGTCTGCACAGATTCACTGAACCTTTACCTCCATCAAGGGAAACTGATCATTGGCTCTGTTTGTTGGGGTTTTCTGGGGCCTCGGATTCTTCATGACTAAATTAGGGTCACAGCAAGAACTAAGACACCAAGCAGAGTTCATGGAACAACTGGTGACAATTGAATAGAATAAGGCCTGTAATACAGCTAACTGGATTGTACTAAGGTCCATTTCCTGGTTTTGATGTTGTGCTGCAATTATATACGATGCCTTCACCGCGGAAGAGTTCAAGGGACTCAGGGTACTATTTCTGGAGCGTCCTGCGAGCCTGAAATCACACCCATGGGCAATGGTACCACGTAGGGATCTTTGCTTGTAAACAACACACCTCATTCAGGTTGAATCAAGCACAGAAGGAAATTTTTGGGAAGATGTAGAGGAACTTCCAAGAACGAAGGAGAATTCAGAAAGGACAGGGAGAGGACCACGACCTTCTGTTCCAGAGGGTCTGGCTGGCAGAAGTGAATTAACAGCCTCATCTACAAGACCCTGCAGGAATGGACGTGCTCTGACTTATTCTGTCGTGTTACTTCTCTGCTTGTAGCTCAGATTCTAGGCCGGGAGCACGTTTTTAGCCCAGCTCAGACCTCCTGCTGGACCAGTGGCCAAAGACGACATGATATCTGGGGAATGGTCCCACTCAACTGAATAAAGGAGGGCTTCAAAAGGGTTTGGCAGATTGTCACCAAAACTTGACAGGGAGCCAGATAAGCATCCAGACCTTTACATCCTCTGGAACAGTCACCAGTGGAGCAACTGTGCCGCCAGGTAGGGCAGTGCCTATGTGCCACAGCCCCTCCTGGGCCCAAGGATGGCCTACAGCGGGAATAGAGCGGATTTCATACCATTAGATGTGCTCCACGGACATCTGTGTTATACGTACATGTTTATGCTCCTATCATGATTTCTTTGGAAAGTACAATGTCGAATCTGAGTATGCACAGATCGGTTTTTAAAAGAGGTAAAACCAATAGCCACCTATAATCCCTCATTGCTAATATTAACATGGTTCTATATATGTATCCTCCTGGCTCTTTTTGATGCATAATATTATATATTCTCAAACATTTAAAGCAGATCCTAGGAGTTAGAGCCTGGAAGTATCCCGTCTGTCCATCACTTTATTACGATTTTTAAATTCCTGATGGAAGTGTTGTTGCTTTAATTTTCCAGCCCAGCTTCTCCAGGGTGGACATGGAGAGAGGCCTCTGTCAGTCTACACCCACGCAATGACAGCTCTAGCAAACTCAGATGCTTCTCTCATAAATAAAATCTAGTGATTGTGTGACACCCCACCTTCCTGTTGTTGGCAGTGATGGGGACATCTCATTTGTGAAGAGTCTCAGGAAAACAAAATCTGTAGGAAACTTTGGGAGGTCTCACCCTTGCCCCTCACGACATGACGATACCTCTTGGTGACGACAGCTAGGGCCGTCGGGGGACAGGCGATGCTAAAGCAAGGGTGACACGGAGTTGCTATGAAACTCACAAGAGCTAAGCTCATGGCCGGGGGTAAGGTCACCAGGGCCCCAGCTTGGGCTGAGGTTCCCCTCCACTCGGTCCCAGAGCACAGGGGTTGAGTTCTGGGAAGAAATCATGCACTTGGTCAGGGATTCCCACGCTTGGGCCACTTGTGCTCAGTACTCAAAATTGCATCCCCTGCAGAAGTGCGTTTCCAGAAACACTGCTCCAGGTGGTCACTATCCACGGAGAGTGGCAGCCATGCCCCCCGAGCATCCCCAGGGGCCTCGGTGACACATCACTCAAGGCAGGGTTACCTTCACACCCGCCACCTCCAACCCTTTGGAGGTGTGGTCAGGTGCCAGACTGTGTGTGTTCAAGTCCCCTTGACCACCTGGTGACTTTGCTGTGCACCGGATCCCTGCCTGCAAAATATGGATGATAAGAATAACTAATAGCAAGGTCACCAGATGGTCATGGCACCAGCAGGGGATTGGGGGGGATTACCCCCGCTATTTTCCTCTCTACCACATTGCAGTGTATTCGCTGCACCCATCTACCAAATTCCATAGTTCCTTCCTATATAGCTCTTTCTCCATGTGCTTGTAACTGTTCCTTCCTTTATTGCTGGGACCTAAGATTGGTACCCTATTAGCCCCAGGGTGCTTCAGCACCCATCATCAACTTCCCTCTACCCTGCCAGCCTTTGTAAATAGTCTTCTCATTAAAAGTGATTGAGGGCTTCCCTGGTGGCGCAGTGGTTGAGAATCTGCCTGCCAATGCAGGGGACACGGGTTCGAGCCCTGGTCTGGGAAGATCCCACATGCCGTGGAGCCACAACTAGGCCCGTGAGCCACAACTACTGAGCCTGTGCATCTGGAGCCTGTGCTCCGCAACAGGAGAGGCCGCGATAGTGAGAGGCCCACGCACCGCAATGAAGAGTGGCCCCCACTTGCCGCAACTAGAGAAAGCCCTCGCACAGAAACGAAGACCCAACACAGCAAAAAATAACTAAATTAATTAATAAGCTCCTACCCCCAACATCAAAAAAAAAAAAAAGAATGAATGAATGTTTCTGAGCCTCAGTTTCTGCATCTGTAAAATGGGATTAATAACAGCACTTAGTATGCAGGTTTTCATGAGAATTGAATTAGGCAAGGCAGAGTGTTCAATCCATTGATTTCATCATTTTCAACATGAGAAAAGTACACACCTCTCCGTGATACACAATAAAATAATCAAAGTGACAAAGAGGGACAAGGTATAACTGGGGCTCAGAGAGGGGACAGAGGCAGAGAGAGAAGAGATGTGTGGGGTGGGGAGAGAGAGTGCAGCCCTCCAGGGTGAGGTTGCGTGTGAGCTGACCCTGGAAGACAGCGAGAATGACAACAGCAAAGGTGCTGGAGGGATAGAAGCTTCTGGTGGGGGTCTCTGTATTTTTAAAGGCATGGTTTGGTGATGTGACTGAAAGGAGATGCGGAAGGATGCTAAAACAAGGGGAGGTCAAGTGTCCAAGTGAGATGCCCGGAGAAGACAGATGAACTAGCATGGAGTTAGCTGTTCAAAACCACACCCACAAAACAAACATTCCTCCCCTCGCTTAGGATGGTCAGGAGAACAGGACGACAGCGCAGAAATGATCCAGAGAAGGAATTGTAATTTCTCCAGGCTGAACGGTCTCCCTGGGTGAAGAAAACACAACCAAGCATGAGAAAAAGTCCTGAACTAGCTTCTCCCGTGGTTTCTCTTCTCTGCAGCCTTCCTGTTCCAACAGGAACCACCGGCGTATTTGGAGCTGGAGACTCAAAGGGCTGTCTTTGGACTCAAGGTTTGCACCTGTGGATTTTGCATATGGGGCGAGCTGCAGGTGCACAGACATAATTGCATGTCAGATGCTGGTGCCTGGTTGACAATCCATCTTCCTTTTGGATGAAAATGCCTCATCTTACAGACGCACAGGGGAGGGCTGCTCCCCTCCTACCCTGTACACATCCCACACACCTTCCCTCCAATTGTGCAGGTGCGCAGTTGAAGACCACCTTTGGAAAACAGGCTCAATGATATCTATCCAGGGTGAAATCTGGGAAGGGACCCCCTGCGGGCTGAGTAGAACATACCACGAACCCCAGGAAAGTCAGAGGCAGATCATGTTGGGGCTATTGACAAGCACAGAGGAGGGAGAGATGCTGGGGGCCCATCAGCCACCCCCTCAGCTTCTGCCTTCCTGGTTTCCAGCTGAATCAAGTTGAGAGTTGCCTGATGTGCCGTGTTATCTCATAAGGTGGCTCTGGAATGCGGCCGCCTTGGCCACGGCCCACTCTTGCCCAAGCTGGGAAACCACAGGAGCCCCGCTATAATCCATCTTCCAGGAAGCGGGGAGCTGGGGTAGAGGCAACAGCTTGCAGGAGGCCTGGCTGTGTGGTTCCCCAGCCCTCACTCTGCTCAAACTATCACGATAATAACTCGGTGAGGTCCTCAGTGAAGTTGCCATGAACTTGCTCGAAATCAGGAGCATTTTAATGACTTCAACTCAAGCACCATTCGCAGGGGAAGAGAGATGTGTGAGCGAGTCTGCTGGGGCATCCTGAGGAGGGGACACCTGCGTTTCTGGCCCTTCTTTCTCTCTTTCCATCCTTCTCTCCCTCTCCCTGGCTGAGGGATACGAAAGTGAGATGTATTTTCTGAGATACAAAAGTGAGATGTATTTTCTCTCCTCCTCTCCAAGAAACACGACTGCCTAGAGAACTCTTAGTTCTCTGGACTGATGGCTGAATGGGCTTTTCCCCATGGAGCGACATTCTCCAGCAGGAAAAGGAAAATGGAACTTACAATGCACATTTTAAAATGATTTGTGGTGGAACAAGGAACAGAAATTAAGGTACACATGCTTTAAGATATAATTTGAAATTCAATGCGTATAGGTTTTTTTTTTTAAGTAGAATTGTTCTTAAATCCATTATGACACTTAAATTCTCACAGCTAAGTTCATTTGGATTACTTTTTGGTAAACTTTTTACTATGGAAGATTTCAAATATACAAGAAAGTAGAGAGCGTTGTTTAATGATCCCTAGGTTCCCATTTCCCAGCTTCTATGATTGTATTTGAATCAATTTTTAAGTACTTAATTTTAAAGTTCTCAGATTGCCTTCCGAAATTTGGTCAAAGAACATTGCTCAGAGACCTCTGGGTTTTCCCTAAATGCGAGATTGTGCCATTGTCGAAAGCCTAAACCACCAAACAATATTCTCCCATTAGTCTCTAAAGCGGAAAATCAAAGGGAGCGTCGCCATCCGGGAGCATCGAGAATGGCAGCGCCTTGGAGAACAGCGAACGAGTTGGTGTTGAATGGAACAGAGGCTGGTGGTCTGTGAGGAGAGTCCCAGACGCCTGGTCGACACCAGACACACTCTCCTCTCCTTCATGAAGAGTGTAGGAGACACACCTTAGCAAGCATTTGGGAACCAAGGAAGGAGCTGACACACCCTGGATTCTAGGTTTACCCGTTAAAGGTATGACTTTAACCTTTCATCTGCAGTGGTGGTGCTGGGAGGGGGTGTGTGGAGATGGCATTAGCCTCACTCTGATGAGTGTTTATAATAAGAAAAGGATTGGACAGAGGGTCTGAGTGGTGCACATCAGGGGACCCATCAGTGCTTTACACATAAAAACAGAAAACTTGGGAATGCCCTAAATGTCCCAAATAAGCAATTGATTATATAAATTAGGGTTTGTTTATACAATAGGACATCATGTCAACGTTCAAAAATGATCATGAAAGTCCAAACTTGGTGATTAGAACATGTTTTTACAAAATATTTTCCAGATAAAAGTTAGCTGCTAAGAAGCACAACATCTAATTTTGTGATTCATGTATATCTTTATCTAGATATTTATCCGTATGCAGGAAATAGCCAAAATGGGTATAAAAAGGGAAATGTTTGCATGGTTTTATATCTGTGTTTCAGAGTTTGGGGATCTATTTATTTTCTTTTTTGTAACCTTCCGTATTCTCTGAATAAACGCACACACACACACACACACAAACACACACTGCAATAAAGACACATTAGTTTTTTACACGGAAATGGCACATCTTTTAAATGAACATAAATCTCCAAATACCATTAGAAAGGGTAGAAGCAACAAGACACTTGGATGGGTATTTTATCAGGGAACAGAGCAAGTGAACGGTCTGGGAATCCTGTTTGTTGGAGGCTACATTGTGCCTCCCTTATCAGATACTGAAGTTGCTTTCCACAAAGCTCTATATCAAATGGAGGGATGTTGTCCCCAAGTATGTCTGCCATTTTTCAGCACCTGTCAACTCTGATATAAGTATCAAAACCAGCCTTTTCTTGTCTCATGTATGTCTCATTATCTCTGCATTTACAGCCAACTAATCCAAGAATGATATCTCCCCTTTGCCTGTGGATTTGGTGGTAACAGAAGCCTAAAAATGTGGAATTGGTATAGCCTTCTTGGCTAAAATTCCTATTTCCCAGAGAATGCCTAGGGATTTCTGCCAAACATCTTTCCCCTCTTGTATAAAATGCCAATCCGAAGCCATCGCAGGTGGCTGGTATGAGCTCCACACATCTGTCTCATTTTGTGAAAATCAGCTCACACTTCAGGAACATTATTTGGGAATCAGTGATATCTTTTTCAGGGAGAACCTACGTCTTTCTGTGGCACCGGAAGAAGAAATCCAAATCATGGGGGAGCAGATTCTGAAGCAAAGGAATCTGTTATCTAAATTAAGCCCTTTTAGACAATTTTTAATGGTGATAAATTGGGAACGTTGCTAAATGAGACTGAGGCCATAACTCACATTGGATGGTATGAAGAAGAATTTAATTTAGCTTTATCTTCTTAGAAAAATCCCAGGAAAAAAAAATCACAAACTGAAAATAGTGATTCTTGGAGAAGTTGCGTTTCAAAATTGGGGCAATTAACTGCCCTGAGACAACAGTAAGTACTTAAGCCCCCCTCAAAATCACAGGAATAAATCACTTAAAGGCAAAGGAAAATGTTCTCCAGTGGGTCTGCTTAACGACTGACAACCTTAAAAGACTATATCCTGGTCTGTTCAAGAAGCTTGAAGATGTTTATTTGTTAAGGAGGATTGAACTGGCTTAATTCTGTTCAAATTTATGTAATGTTGAATTCTTTTCATCAGTTTAGTTTCTCAACACGTCTAGATAAAATATAATCCTCACCTAATAGACTAGAGGATTAGAGACACTTAAGCTGTCTTAACACCACATGTCTGGTTTTGAAAGACCTGTATATGGACCCCGTGAAGTGTTTATCAATGAATTGTCCACCTGCCCACAAGTCTAGTCATGAGAAGCCCCTAAGTGGTTCTTATGTGCACGAACACTTGGGGAAAACAGCTGGTGAATACGTGGAGTCTAAACCTCCCTTCCTTCTACAGCAGGGGTTGTCATTCTTCTGTAAAGGGCCAAATAGTAAATATTTTAGCTCTGTGAGCCATATAGTCTCTATTGCAACTACTTAACTTTGCTGTTGTAGGGTGAAGGCAGCGAAAGACAATATGTAAACAAATGGGCATGACTGTGTGCTAATAAAACTTTATCTACAAAAACAGGAAGTGGGCCAGATTGGCCCATGGGCCATAGTTTGCCAACCCCTGCTCTATAGGCAGCTCCCATGGACTTTAGTTTCATACCATCACCATCATCACCATCATTACATCATCATTCTACCATCACCATATCATCTACAGTCACCATTGCTGTGTCTGGTAACAGTCACTGTGGCAAATGGAGCTAGCGTGCTCTTAGAGCTCACTGCTACTCTTCTCACTTGGGACACTCCTCTAGCGCCTTTGGAACATTGCCACCTTCCTTTTTATGGTATTTAAATTGTTTGCCCTTCAGTACTAATCCTCGTCAGTCACTCTGAGTAGATGAGAAGATGCTCTTCAAGGCCATGTGATTTAACCCAGGAAACATAGATTGATCTGAGACAAAACTCTTAAGGAATTTATATTTGTGTCATTATGCGAAGTGTGCTCTGAGCCTACGCATCAAGGTCCTCCTAATTGGGTTGTTTGGAGGGGCTCCCTGAGCATGGTCGTCTTGCCTCTAGTTTATAACCTCCATCTTCCACCCCCATCCCATGCCAGGAGTTACTCTGTCCCTATTTTAGGATGAAAAAATGAAAGTTTAATTCAAGTAGCACACTTTGTATTTCTAGGTGGATCAGCTACCTCCGTTCCCATCTCAGACAGCAGGTCTGAGTATTTTTATGTCTATCGGCAGCACATCTCTGGAGTAAAGCCTCCCTCAGCTCAGATGACACAATCCAGTCTAGAGGTTTTCACAGGCTTTCTTCTCAGGAATAGTTTTTGTGGGCTCGAAAGCTTTGGTACCTTTAGTTGAAGAAGTTGAAATCTCAAAGCATCACCAAAGAAGTCGGCAAGCATTAAATGGGAACTCGGACGTGACATCACAGTGCCTCACCTTGTCTGTAACAGCACTGAGCATTGGATTGACTGCCCTTCAGCAGTGTCACTGTTCTAATAGAATTATGAACTTCCCTTCCTGTGCTCCTTTACATACTCACCAGGCAAAGTTTTCCACATCGATCTTTCTGTGGCACCTGCTTCACAGTTCTCTTGCGATTACTGTTACCCACAGCAACTGGGGCATTGTTATGCAGATACAGCGTGACCCTCAGCTCAATCCTGCCCCAACAGATATTGCTCTAAAAAGGGCATCTGGATCATTTTACATATTCACCAAAGTTTGCTAGTGTACCCTTGGAGAGGGCCTCAGTATTCTAGGTTGCCATGACAACTGGATGAGAATCAGTGATCTGGGGATTATTGGATCTTTGTTCCCATGAGATATCCTCCCACCCCGTCATCCACACACGATTTCGGGAATCAGACTTAGTTACTTTCTAATGAATACAGGTCCCTTAAAATTCAATTAAAAATGTAAATAATATTACTTAGATTCTCTGGAAACCCAGGAGAGAAAAAAACAAACAAACTGATGTTTCTTAACTACCCACCGTGCCTGAAATTGTGTTGGCCCCTGAACAACGCAGGGGTTAGGGTGCCAACCTTCCCCGTGGTCAAAAATTCATGTATAGCAGTCGGCCCCCTGCATCCACAGTTTCACATTCCTGGATTCAACCAACCTGTGAAATTAGCATTTAGTGAAAGAAATATCCACGTACAAGTGGACCTACGCAGTTCAAACTGTGTTGTTCAAGGGTCAGCTGTATTTTCACATGAAATGCACACTGTAGCTTGGTGCACATGACATTTTCATGTTATTATTCTTCCCATTTTGTCGAGGCTGACAGAAGTTAAGCAGTTTGCACGGCCAAGCAGTGGGTGGAGCCGGGAGGTCTCTTGCTCGGTCTTCTCCCAGAACCCACGCTTTCCCTCTGTGCCCAGCTTACTTTCCTCACCACGCCCAGAGGGGACCCCAGCTCACAGGAGGGGACTGTGGTCCAGCGGCTCTAGAACCCCCTTGAATTTCTACCTTGACAGTATCCCCAGATACCCATAATACTGGTGAGTATTGCCAGTTGCCGAGTGTTTTTCTATAATATGATTCCTGGCCAGGCAAGAAAAAACTCCAAGATCCAGAGACACTTGGTAAGAGGAGGAGAAGTAGATTGAGGTGGACCGTCTCCTCCATCCTCCTCGCCCACATCCACAACAGGTCTTTCTAGAGTGTTCTTGTCTCATTCTGCTCCACATTCCCTTTTGAGCCAAGTAGGGTGTCCACTGGAACAAAGGGACAGGGCCCAGGAGTGATCTGGAGGCGCTCCAGGCAGGGCACAGAGTCCCCTGACCCCATGCTGGGGACCCACTAGAGCCCAGCATGGACACGGAGCTCCAGGGACATCGTTAAGGGTGGGGGGCGGTTTGGAGAAAGGCCAACCGAGATCTGAGCTCTGGCTCTGCCACTTGCTGGGTGACCTTGAGCAACTTATACCCCTTTCTGAGCTTCAGTTTCCTCGACTGTGAAACGGGGGTGCTGGGAGTGGTTATACTGAGGGAGCTAAATGCCATCACGTGTGACAGTGCATGGGGCGGTGCTCGGCAAAGGGTGACGTCTCATTAAGGCAGGATATGGGTACATTTATTGATTGAATAATGGTGATTTTTAAATCATTTTTTGGAGAAGGAGTGCTTTCATTTCCTGGGGCTTGGGTAACAAATTATCACAAACCGGGGGCTGAAAACAACAAAACTTTATTCTCTCCCAGCTCTGGAGGCCAGACATACAACATCAAGGTGTCAGCAGAGCTGGGCTCCCTCTGGAGACCCCAGGCGAGGATCCTTCCTGCCTTTTCCAGCTTCCGGGTGCCACCGGTGTTTGCTGGTTTGGGGAAGCATCATTTCCGGTCTCTGCCTCTTTCTTTACTTTGCCTTCTCCTCTGTGTGTCTATCTTATAAGCATTCATACGACTGCATTTAGGGCTCGCCCATGTGATCCAGGATAATAGCCTTCTCTCGGCATCTTTAGCTTACTTCCATCTTTTGCCATAGAAGTTGATGTTCCCAGGTTCCAGGAATCAGGATGTGGATGTGTCTTTTTGGGGGGCAAACATTTAATGCACCATAGGCGGCAGTGACAAAGCCATATGCTTTACAAAAGACTTAAAATACTCAAAACAAGGAGCTGCAAGTCTTTGACATATGGATGCTGGAGTAGGGTTCCCGCTGTACCTGCACCGATCCTGCAGAGATGAGTTGGGAGGGGTTGAAAAAAGAGTGAACCCCGAAGGCCCCAGCTCAGAGGCCACATTTAGACCAAGCCTGTGAAGGCAGGACACATGAATGATTTCCTGCAAGGCCCCCCCTGCGACTGCTTTGCTGCACCCCGCTTCTCATGTTCTCCTCAGGCCCCTCTGTGCCCCGGCATTTCAGGGGGTGTAACTGCACAGCTGTCTTCTGCGGGCTGATTTGGAGGATGAGAAAAATGATAGATCTTCTGAAGTTTGGTCGATTTTTGCTTATGGAAGCACATTTCCTACCTGAGGTGCCCTGGGAGTCCCCCGAGGACTATTAGTTACTTCTTGAGCCAGGAGACATATTTACGGTGGGTGGAAATGGTCCCACGTCATCAAAGGATCTTCCCTGCGGACTCCCCATGTGCTCATTAGATTGGTGGATCACACGCTCCCCAACCCTTGGCAGAAATGAAACCTCAGCAAGAACCAAACTCATTTAATTCAAATTTAATTAAAGTTGGAGCAACGCTTTTTACTCTTTGCTCCTAATTATAATAATTTGCTGTATACAATCACACTGGAAAACATTCAGTGAGTTTCAGAGGAGAGAGCGGATGGGCTGGATTGGCTGAGGCAGGAAGAGGGTACAGGCTCATTTATTGTTTCAAAGTTTCCAGTAATCGATGGTTTTCTAATAAGGTGGCCATTCAAAATGGAAACCACTTTGTAGCAAACAACCAGATTTCAAGGGATAGCATTGATAAGAATGCGTGTGTGATGGAAAATAAAAAGCTACAAAACAGTAAAAGAGGCATCAAAGAAGAAACGATTCTAGTTGGGCTAGACAATGTTCTGCAGTGAATCTCAGTGTCTTAACCCCAGGAGAGTGGTTTCTTACAGCGCAGGTGTTCAGAAGCTGGCCTTCCATGGGGTAACTCCGGGGGCCAGGATCCTTCTGAGTCAGGGAGGTGCCTCTTGTGGATCCAGGGCTGGAGCGCTGTGGTCTGAGGGTCAAATCCAGCCCACAGCCCGTGAGGTCAAGTGTCACTGGCACCCAGTCCCACCCTCATTTGTAGGGTCTCTGGCTGCTTTCCTGCAACCAGAGCAGAGTGGAGACACTGAGTGCCCTGCAAAGTCTAAAGTGCTTACTACTCGGCCCTTTACAGAAAAATGAAACCAAACGGCATAGTCTAGGGCTTGGAGTCTCCAGTGGGAGCCTTCCCCACATGCTTGGCTGCTGTCCCGATGAAAGGCTTGTCCCTGAAGTACGTGTCCCCAGTTCACCCAGAGGGCCCATGGACCCAGTGTTGACCTCACCTGGGACACAAACTCTTTGGACCAGGAGGTGAGGTCAAGCGACCTAGATACACGCACTGGGAAGCAGGTGGGTCAGTTCTTCCCCGACCCCTGCTGGCCACAGGGGGCTCACCGGCTCCCTCCTGACTGCCCGGCCCCTTCCTCACATAGGATGTTTTCAAGCGCCCGGCCCAGGAGGTAAGCACAGGACTTAGGAGTCAGGGAAACTTGGGTTCCCATAGAGACTCCTGCCTCTTCTACGTGGGCCAATGGCTTATATTCCCTGGCTTTGGCTCCTCTTGGACAGAATGGTGATGGTGAGAATTAAATCAGAAAATGCTGTTGAGGGCATGGGGTCTGGCACCTGGTAACTGCTCCATACCCGTTAGTGATTTTTATTATTCTCAGCAAACCAGGCCATGGGAGTGCACTCGGGGCCATGACCCCCAGGCTGGGGGGTCACCAGACGGCTCATGAGGGGACCTGGAACTGGGCCACTGGGCTATTGGCGGGACACCTCCACCAATTTGGCCTTCTTGTTTCTTGACCGTGCCAAGCTGGCTCCACCTCAGGGCCTTTGCACTCGCAGTGCCTTCTGCCTGAATCCACTTTCCCCCATGTTTTCGCACACCTGGATTCTTTTCATCTTTGAGGCTCCAGTTCAAATGTTTCCTACCTGACCACTGGTCAAAAATGTCTTCACGTATTTCTTTTCTCCCAGTGAGTCCCAAGAGCTGTGTTTATTCTCTTCAGAGCATTTGTTGCTCATGACGATGGTCTTGTTTATTCATTGGTCTGGTTTTCTTTGTCTCTCACCCCTTACAAAAGGTAAACTCCGTGAGATCAGAGCCCTGGAAGGCTGCTTCGTTCAGAGCTAGAGACTCACCACGGTGCGCTGGCCCCATACAGAGCGAGAACTCAGTAAATCTGTTGATGGGCTCAGCGGCCATGACTGAGGTGGCCAGGCAAGGGGGTGGGAGTCAGCAGGAGGGGGCGGGGGCTCAGGGGAAGAGCCTGAACAAAGGTCATGGAGCCATTTAGCACGTGAGGCAAGAGGTAAGGATGCAACGGTCACTACTGTTGGTTGGAGGAGAGTGACGTGGACCGCGCAGCGCCAGCTCAGACCCTGTATTTCCTTCTCACACCTGATTCAGTGCATGTTTCCACAAGTTCTGCCCTCAGCCGCGCTGAGCTGTTGGGAGCAGAAATGTGCCCGTTCCCTGTCAGAGCTGCCTGGAGAGTGAATTGTCGGGCAATTTCAGAGAGGACATTTAGGAAGAAGACATCAAATTTAAGAGGCTACAATGAGTGTTCAGAGGTCAGAAGAATTGGGGAAACGACTTTGTGATTTTTATTCTATGGAGGCAACACAAATAACGAAATAACAAATGTGTGAAAGCCCAAGCCCTTTTTCTCCTCTGTGTATTTCATGCAGCATTAAAACATGTCTTTAGAGCTTTCTTTAAGTGATTTTAAAACCAGATGGAAACCAGCAAACAGACTGCATCTGTCCTGGTAACGCTGTCACTTATGTCCTGTGTAAGTGAGTAGAGATGGTGGTCTGGGCTTCTTGCTGGATGAAGAGTAGAGAGCATTTGGCCGGCAGCTAAGGCACAAATAATTTCTATGCATGATGAATCCTTCCAGTAAGCAGGCCCTGCAAAAGGCAGGATGAAACCATAGTCATCAGGGCCTGGTACTCCTTTCACATGGGTGCTTCGGAGGCTTTGCGGCAAGCGCCCTGGCATCAGTTGAGGGAGCTACTTGTGTTTTAGTCTGCCACTTTCCTTATTTTTTGTTCTTTTGGAAACAAAATAGGTCAAGTCGATACTTCACATATGATTGTTGAGAAAGGCAGAAAAACAATGTCAATTGAGCAGGATCCACCAGCTAGCCTGGGTGATGACTGGGACACAGAGCCCCTAGCACAAGCCCGGGGTCTTTTGTGGCTAGAGGCAACAAATTCATATCAAATACTGATCCTTGCCTTGATCCTTAGATCCGCAGAACTGGATTGACTCTGATCATCAGTTTGGACACACCACTGCCATCAGGCAAGGACGAGTTTTTATTTGTTTTTATTTCTTATCCTCTGCGCTCAGTGTCAGCCTTCTTCCCAAGAGGCGTCATCACCTGTGTTTAAACACCATCGAGCGTATTTTGCGGGGTGCTCCATCCAGCTCCTCCTGTTTTTGCTCCTGCTGTCCTGGGGATGCTGCGTGGATTCACATTTCACGGTCCTTCCTTTTAACTGATAGAGAGCACACACTGTCGGTCTCTCCCCGACTTAATTTATCGTTTCGTCTCCTAATGGTCACTTAGATTATTTCTGTTATCAAAGTAATGTTGCGGTTGACATGCTTCAGTTTATTTTTTGTTTGCGTCTCTGCGGAAGTTTCTCTTTCTCCATGAAAGCAAATATGGGAGATAAATTTTAGGTCAGATGAAGAAATGTTCTCTTTGTCACTAGAAACTTCCCAGTTATTTTCCAAAACTTCAGCCGCAATGCTCAGTCCCGCCAGCAACTGAGTTTCCTCCGTAGCCCTGATCGTCACATGACATTCCATCTCTGACAATTGGGCATAAATGTTGTTTTGTGCGTCTCAGGATCCATTTTTTTAGTAGTGCGTCTGCGCAGTTCTCTGATCCTTATTAGCTGTTCCTAGTGTTTGTTGTTTACTGTTGGGTCTTATTTCCTTTGTCTTGCGATTTACTAGAGTTTCCCCTGTAGTCTCCATATTAATACTTTGTTGGTTACTTATATTGTAAATTTCAACACCAGGCATTTATTCATCAAAGGATACAAATAACTCATAGGTGAGGCCTGAAGCTCAAGCGCCTTTTATGGCATCTTCTGAGTGTGTAACACAGAACACACACATGCACACACTGTGCATCTCTCACCCAGTGAGCAGAGGGGATGAATGACAGAATAATTGGAGAAGCACAGTGGATTTATGGCGAAAGCAGCGTTTGGAGGTGAAATGGGCCTTTTCAAAACAAATCAATTCTAGCTTGGCCACTGCCTTGTCATGTGGTCCAGGGCAGGGTTCTGACCTATTACCTGGGTTTTCACATCTGCCTCACAGGTTGTGGGCTGGGGAACTTGCAAGTAAAGGACCAGTATGTCAGCGACACAGGACGGGAGCATCTACACAGCAGGAGGAAGAGAACTGATACTTAAAATAAGCCCTGGAACCTGAAAGAATTTAGATAGATGATAGATAGATAGATAGATAGATGATAGATAGATAGAAGATAGACAGATAGATAGATAGAAGATAGATAGATGATAGGTAGATAGAAGATAGATAGATGATAGATACATAGATAGATAGATTCATAGATTCATAGATAGATGATAGATACATAGATACATAGATAGATGACAGATAGATACATAGATAGAAGATAGATACATAGATAGAAGATAGATACATAGATAGAAGATAGATAGACAGATAGAAGAGAGAGAGATAGAAGATAGATAGATGATAGATACATAGATAGATAGATGATAGATAGATGATAGATGATAGATAGATAGAAGATAGGTAGATAGATAGAAGATAGATAGATAGATGATAGATAGAAGATAGAGAGATGATAGATAGAAGTTAGATAGATAGATGATAGATAGATGATAGATGATAGATAGATAGATAGAAGATAGATAGAAGATAGAAGATAGATAGATAGATGATAGATAGATGGTAGATAGATAGATGGTAGATAGATAGATAGAAGATAGATAGATAGATAGATAGAAGATAGATAGATAGAAGATAGATAGATAGATAGATGGTAGATAGATGATAGAATAGAAGGAGAGAGAGAGAGAGATGATGGAGCAAATGAGTCCCTTCATAATTGCTCATTTTTTTGTCTTTCCCCGATACAAATGGAAGTGAACTTAGCCACTAAACAAAAATCAACATTTAATGGCATTTTATTCAGATAAAGATGGTGTATGACTTACGATTCCATTTTGCCTATATTCCAAATATACACAATGAGTAAAGTGAGCCATAGCTACATGTATGGACATGTATCTATATGTGTGTATTAGCCCTTCTTCCGTGCACACTAAATGAATACATGCAAAAATGATAATAGCACTTATTTTTGTGTTGGGGTTATAATTCAATTTTATTTTTTCCTTTTGCTTAACATTTTTCTACTTTCTCTAGAATTGATATGCAATTATGGGCATAATAATAGAATATATTTAAATAACATTTATGGAGATAAAGCAACTGAGAAAGTGCTTGCAATATGCTAATGAAAGAAGCCTGTTGCCAACTTGTGTCTCTGTTCTGATCACAACTGTTGTTAAACCGAAATGAACAGAAAATAGGCAGGAAGTGAAAATGCCCAATGCCTGTGACCCTTCTAGCTGCCTGCTGCTGGTGACAAGTTTCTGTTTTCATTGTTTTTCTGCCTCTTTGTTCTTCTGAAATGTGTTTATTAACCATTTATTACTTTACTTTGTTTAAAATGCTGTAAGAGCCTGGAAAACTTTCAAGAGTATGTAAAATATTTCTTAAGGGAATTCTTTAACCAGAAAATTCCACATCCTATCCCTCAAACCCCAGGTTAGTCAGGGGTATAAAAGGAGTTTTGTGGACCTATGCACAGTTGGAGACCACGTGACAGCTCCCTGCACCGAGCCCCATGGACGCTCCTCATGTGTGTGCCAGGGCATATTGCACACGCACATCACAGGCAAACACGTGCACACACACCAATGCTCCCTCTAGTTCAAGCCACGTAGGCACCAAGTTGCCACCTGGAGAATTACGTGGCAGCTGCCCCGTCAGCGCTGTGATCGGGCAGGATGGCTGCCGTGGCGATGGACCCTCTCTGCCTTCTTCCCTGTTGGTCCCCTGTGGCTTCACCTGCCGCCCCTCCTCAGGCTGGAGCCTGTGCTCCATACCTCCACCCAGGCAAGGGGACTGGGGTCCGGGGGTGCAGGGAACACCAGCCACTAGCCTGGCCACTCCAGGGCACCTGCTGCGGGCACGATCACTGCAGAGCACGTGCTGGCCTGGTGGGAGGCCCTGTGGGGGAAATGCCCCAGCTTGGACTTTATCGTAAAAGCCACTTTTGAAGGAGCAACTAAAAGGAACATTTCCTTTCTGCCCAGCTTTTCCAAGTCCTCCCACATGTAGCCGACAGTGTCCTTTGACAGGCAGACATCAAAGATTCCAACTTCTTCCAGAAGATCCCTACCCCGAGATATGTGATCTCCAAGTCTGGACCCTCCCTTAATGTTTTTGGAAAAGTGGCTCTCATAACGAGCCAGTTTCATCCCTTCATTTTTTTTTTTAACATCTTTATTGGAGTATAATTGCTTTACAATGGTGTGTTAGTTGCTGCTGTATAACAAAGTGAATCAGCTATATGTATACATATGTCCCCATATCCCCTCCCTCTTGCGTCTCCCTCCCTCCCACCCTCCCTATCCCACCCCTCTAGGTGGTCACAAAGCACCGAGCTGATCTCCCTGTGCTATGCGGCTGTTTCCCACTGGCTGACCTAAATAGACATTTCTCCCAAGAAGATATACAGATTGCCAACAAGCACATGAAAGGATGCTCAACATCACTGATCATTAGAGAAATGCAAATCAAAACTACAGTGAGGTATCACTTCCCTTCATGTTTTATCAGGATTTTTAAAAGTTGAGATATAATTGACATATGACGTTGTATAAGTTTAAGGTGGACCATGTATTGATTTGATGCATTTATATATCGCAATATAATTACCACCGTGATGGCATTAGCTGACACCTCTATCATGTCACATAATTATCATTTGTTTTTGTGGTGAGAACAATTAAGATGCAATCTCTTAGCAAGTCTGCAGTTTATAATATAGCCTTTTGGGCTATAACGGCTATGCTGTGCGTTAGCTCTCCAGGACTTATCTTCTCACTCTGAGTTTGGACCCGTAAACATTTCCCTAATTCCCCCGCCCCCAGCCCCGGTAACAGCCACTTGACTCTGTTTCTGCAAGTTCAGCTCTTACAGTTTCCACATATAAGTGAGATCATACACCGTCTTTCTCTGTCTGACTTACTTCACTTAGCATCATGCCCTCAAGGTCCACTCATGCTGTCGCAGATGGCAGAATCTCCTTCTCTCTCATGGCCGAATACTACTCCATTGTGTGTATATATATATAATGTTATATAATATGAATTCATATTCATATTATGAGAGGGAGCGCAGCACAATATCTGAACCAGGCATTGGAGCTAGATAGCCTAGGTTTCAGTACCTGCTCTGCCACTCACGTGCTGTGTAAACTTGGAAAGGTATGAATGCTTTGTGCCTCTGTTTCCTCATCTCCAATATGGGAGCAAAAATAGGTCACCGTGAGGACTGAATGAGTCATTACTTTAAAGTCCTTAGAACAGTGCCCAGTACATAGTGAGGGCTTAATAGACAGAATTATCATTGCTAACACTGCCATGACCCACGTCATCACCACCATTATCACCACCATCATCGTCATCATTATTGTCAACTTCGTCACCCTCATCAGTACCACCGCCGCCACCACACCACCATCACCCTCACACTGGTCACACTGGTTTAGTGTTTGGGCTTTGAACTCTGTCAGCTTCAGGTTTAAATCCCAGGTTCATACATACTACCTGTGAGGTCTTAGGCAAGTCACCTGGTCTCTCTGACCTCCGGGTTTTCCGTTAATGTAGCATATAACATCTCCCCAGTAGAGGAGGGTTCTAACGATCCGATTACGTAGTGACCCTATGTGCCGGCCATGGTACCAGGTACGTAGTCAGTGCTTAATAACTGACATCGATATATTAATATAGAAAGTAATGTATAATATAATAATATATACTGACATTAATATTATATTAATGCATACTATATTATATGTGTGCATACATGTATATATGGTATATATTACTTATTGAGCTTATATAATTTATATACATATATAAGCTTATGGGTATGTACATGTTCTAATTAGCTGTTCCTATCATGCTTTAAGACTATAAGCCTTGTCATTTCAAGCCTCTTTTACGATTAATTTTATGGAGACATTTTGAAACTCAAGGGCCCCTTTTCTTTTCTCGCGGGCTCCCCTCCTGCTTGATTAGTCTCCAGGCAGGGCCAGCCGTGTGAGCTCCTGTCCGTGGGCGCTGGCTCGGTGGCTCTGGAGGGCCGGCTTCCAGCAGAGGCGATGGGACCATGGTGGCAAGGGCAGGTTTGGGGCGGACGATGCTTGCTGGGACATCTCTCACCTGCAGCTAGAGCAAGCCTCTCCATACCTCCCTGGCCTTGGTTCCAGGCCCCTGGCACCATCGCGGGCACTCTGTCATTTTATCCTGGGATATTGACACGTCTCCTCATTTTTTTCCTGCTAAGAATTCTGAGGGTATTCTTGAAAGCACAAAATATCACACCTTTTTTGAATACTGGTTATTCTTTTCTTTTGCTGTGTCACCTATGAAAGTCACTTAAGCAGTTTGGACTGTAGTTTCCTCTGGAGAGCTGCGCATATAGCGTTGATTGGCTGGGATGGCTGTGGATGCCCACACATCAATGCATCAATGTTTACGTAGCATCTGTTGTGTGCTGAGTGCTGTGCAGTGGCTGAAGACGTGCAGGTGGGGGAAAAGGAAGCTCATTTTAATGGGAAACATCACATGAATAGAAACATATATCTGGTCAGTATAGAGGCCCCTCCATGCACCATTGTATCGCCAGAGCACAGAGGAGGAATCATCCCACATTGTTGATAGGAGTGTGTGGATGACAGATGAAAAATAACGAGGGTGGAGATGAAAACCAGCATGATATATGTGGAGAACTATAAATAGATCAGAGTTGCTGGACCATAAATTGTGACTCAGTAGCTGATTCATTCAACAAGTATCTACATGAACACCTGTTATGTGAGGGGACCCAAGGGAGAGTGAGAAGTCACACAGAGAAGGAGGCAGAGGCTTGGGCCAGAGGGCCTTCTACGCTTCCTTGGGTCACTGCCTCCACCCTGTAATTCACAGGTAGTTCCCCGTTATGCATGGACATGAGAATTACCTGGGGCAGGGTGAAATACTTCAGATTTCCAGACATCTTCCCTGGAGATTCTGATTCATTCTTTCTACGCCGAGACCGAAGGATCTAAACCATTCATGAGCGCCCCGGAGGATTTCCATTTCCTGGAAAGCTTGGAAGCATTTTCAGGGGGCAGTGATGGGGTTGAGACATTTTTAGCTACTGGGAGGCATGGTCTCGGGGGCAGTAGAGGGAGCAACGAGGCAAGGAAGAGGCTGATAAGGTGGGAGGGATGCCGAAAGGGGGGCTGGTCTGAGAAAGGGGCAGCAGCTAACTCCACTGGTTTTGGCTTCTAGGACTCGGGGAAGCATCATGGGGCCAGCTGCCGACCTAGAGAATTCAGGACGAGAGACAGGTGCTCCAGGACCCTAGGGAACACATGTGTGCACATTGTGATTTTCAGTTGAGTTTGGGGATCTGCCCAGATCAAAGATGACCCCCACCCTGTTCTATAGACCATCCTCTAATTATTTAATAACATAAAATGTCAGGGCAGCAAGAATTAAAAGATCCAGTAAGACTTCCTATTCCTACTGAATCCCTTCTAAGTGGACATCTGATAATATTTAGACTCCACCCCCAGTGCCTCAGCCCTCTGTGTAAAGGTGGGAAGTTCAGTTCTGGGAGTGGTCCTGAGCCCAAGAAGGTGTTGCTCATCCAGGTCAGGGGTTATCAACAGAGCGGGTGAGGCCCTCGTTCTCCAGCTGAATGAATTCCCAGCCCTTCGTCTCTCCCACAATGTCCAAGGGCGATGCAGGAGACAAAATGAACTCACAGCTTCACCAGTGTCCTCAGCCCTGACCAACCCCCCCTGCCCTGCCCCGTCGCCTGAGAAGCTGTTAAGCACACAGATACCCTGCCTGGAAAGAACCTTTGGCATGCATGCTGAGAGTTGCCAGATGATTTCAATGGGCAACTAGCTTGGGAGCCACGACATTAGACCTCATCCTGCCAGTCTCTCCCCATCGACAAATCCTGTTTGCCCCAGACAAAGAGACAGTCCTCTCTTTAAATAAATATGACCTCTAGGCTGAACTGGAAAGATTCCCCAACAAAAGCAAGGGACTTCTATATGTTATGCTTTTTCTTCCATGCAAGTATGGCTTCACTTCCAAAGGGGGCAGTGACCTTTGGCATACTTTGCTTGGAAACAAAAGAGACCTACATGCATTTTTGCATATTTCTTACCATTAGTAGAAAAAATATATCATTTTGTGGCAGGCACCCTTAGGACCTGGGGGATTTTTTTGAGTCTCTCCCAGAATCCTTTTTCTTTGGGACATCCAACTGGAGAAATCCTGCAGGCTGGTGGAAATATGCCTTGTGAGTCAGCATTATCATTAATATTTCATTCTTAGTTTCTGTAACTGAAATGGAATTGGTTCATCCTTTGCACTTTGTGGGTTTGTATTTATGTTTGATATAGAGGAGGATTTTCTAATGCTCACGCTGTTTAATAATGGTGGGGGCTGTCTTGAGAGGGGCTGAGGACCTGTCTTACCGTGAAGGAGGGCATATGCTCCGGCATGCACGTATACACCCATCTGCTCGGTATGTCCTTCCTGGGCACCTACCTGAGCAGGTAAGACGTGGTCCAGGTCCTCACAGGAGCTTGGCAGTAACACCCAGCCCGTGTTAGGGCAACCACTGTCCAAGAAGCAGGATTATTACACGGTTATTACAGTGATACAGAACTGCCCTTGCCTTTTACTCTGACTGGCATCCATCCACTGAAATCAATGGCACACCCCTCTGTGCTAGAGCCCCTGCTTCAAATCCACGCAGCTCTGGGAAGCCACAGCCCGGGCGTGGGGTGTGCTCTTCACCATGGGAAGTGTAGGGGCTCCTGAAGATGCAGGTCCCTACCTTCTCTCCTCCCCTCCAGCCCCCAGCAGGGCCGGGCTCAGCCCTGTTCCCAGCTGTATGCACCTGGAACAGGTGTGTCCCCAGTGAGGTCATCCTGAGCTGGTTAGAGCAGGGAGCTGGTGAGTCCCGATTTCTGGGTTAAGCCACACTGTCTCAAGGTTATGGGCTACGTGTTCTTTAAACCTAAAAATCTTTGAAGATACATGTGGGGAATATTAACCAAGCATGCGGAGGGATCAACCCAAATTATCCCCTGTGGTCGAAGACACCAGCTGGGTCACTGATGATCTGGTATTGAGATAGTATTTATATTACTCCTCCCTAGGCAGTGCTTTCTCCGGTAATCTGCTCATTCCCTGAGAAATTTCCAAGTGACTGCATGATGCACCATGTGACACTCATAGGGGATAAACCCCAACTGACTTGGCTGATTCTATGTCAGTCTATAGAGCTCAGGTGAGCCCAGGGGGACATTCTGAGGTGGTGACATCTCCCTCCAAGGCTCTGAAGAAAGCCCTTCCCATTCTGTCCCTTTACGACGTATCAACGTTAGAAAAACTTCACAGTGGTATCTGCAAGTCATTTTTCCAGTCCTGGAATAACTGTCTCTTTTTCTCCGTCTCCGAAATCTCCATTTACTATTTCCGCTCCTTTTGCTAATGCTTTGTGCACTCAGTTTATAAAACAGAGAATCCGAATGGAGTAAGGAGTGGTGGTGAGATGGAGAACTTGGCCACATCTTTTCAGTTCTGGTCACAAAGTCACCGCAATCGTGGCAAACTCCCACATGCGTGTGCTTAAGTGAACTCTCCAGTTGCCTTCACACAATCAGGTTTAGAATTAACACGTACACACTAATACATATAATATAGATAAACAACAAGGACCAACTGTAGAGCACAGGGAACAATACTCAATATTTTGTAATAACCTATAAGGGAAAAGAATCTGAAAAAGAATAGATATTTATATATGTATAACTGAATCACTTTGCTGTACACCTGAAACTAACACAACATGGTAAATCAACTGTACTTCAATTAAAAAAAAAAAAAGAATAATTCCCTTCAACACTCGAGCTCGGAAAATGTTCACCATCACTGAAATAATAAAACATTTAAATCATAAATTTGTATTGCGAATATTTGGATCTGAGCTAACCATGTGGTTCTTTGGAGACTTCCCTGAGGGACTCCTTTATTTCAGGGGAGACGACGCCTTTGGTTACAGCTGTTGGCCAGTCTCTACCTCCTAGCCAGTTGTTCTCAAATGGATGGGTTGCCATGTTGGAATCTCACGCTTGAGGCAAAAAGGGCTTGTAAACATCATTTATCTTGATGGGTACGGGGCCCGTTGCCACTGTGTGAGCTGCCAGAAAGACCATCCTCTGCTTCCCTGTGTCCACAAAGGCAGCTCCGGAGACTGGAAGCCTCTCCAGCCGGGCAGAAGGCCAAGCGGGGTGAGCTTGCGAGCTTTTTATCTCAGCTCTGAACTTGTGCTCTGAGGTTCAGACTTAACTCAGATTCTCACATGTTGGGGAATCAATCATTTGAAAAGAGCATTTGTCAGCATCAGTGTAACTCCTAGAAAAGGAGATTCAGCACCTTCAACTGCTTGGCAACCAGCCCCTCTGAGGTGAAGCGCTCACACCTATTTCATGGGGATACTCGGTCTAAAAGAAGAATCGCTTTGATTTTTATCTCTAATCTGTTGTGTCAGTTTCCCAGGGGGAATTCTTCACTTCTCTCTAGCCCTTGAATTTTCAAATACCTCAGACCAAGGGCTTGTAAAAATATGCCAGTCTATGTGTGTCATGGGTATGATTTTTACTCACAGTCAAAAAAAAAAAAAAAAAACTTTATAAAATGTGGGTGTGCAAAAAGGGAGCTTTATTACATTTTCTGTAACTCAATTTGAGTCTTATCTTAAGCCCACATTTTCCTCTAATAACAGAAAATTAATGGATTCACTTGTAAGGGGTTCTATTCAGTCATGTAATGTCTCAGTTAATTCAGGTTTAAAATGTAGTCACATTCAAGGTTATAAACTTTCCCCTTAGGCTTTTCTCTCTTCTTCGCTTCTAAGGTTAATTTATGTCCCTGGGGACTAGGGAATGTCCCCCAGTGGATCCCAGGTGGCTTTCTGTGTCTTGTTCTGTGTCTGCCCTATGCCACTTTCTGTTCCAAATGTGACTCACCCCATCATGATGCTCGCTGGCCTCTGGCCTCTGTTCCCCTGTCCCGTTGCATGAGGCTCTCTGGCCAGTTGCTGTCCACCCTCCGTGTGCAAGCTGCCAGCTCTTTTGGCTCAAGCCGCTTCCCCCGACAATCTGTGACCTCCTTTTGGGCGGTGGAAAGGTTTGGCTCTTTTCTTGAGCTCTAAGGGGAACAAGGGCTGTATTAGTTAATTTGCTACAGTAACAAATAGTCCTGAAACAATAACCGCAAATACTATCAAGTTACGATGGCGGTGGGCTGTGATTCGGCCGCCGCTCTGATCTACGTTTTTTTCTCATCCTGAGACCAGGTTGAAGACGTCGTTCCTGATGGTGATATGCCGTCCGTGTGCTACATTCCAGGCACTGTCCTGGGCGGCAGAGGGGACAGAAGGGTGATCTGGGCAGTGTGCTGACATCAAGATTTTTAACTGGAGTAAATATGATACTGTAATATCAGCCCACTCGTGTGCATACACTTGCACGCTGTGACACAGTGGAATCCCTTCAGGAGCTTCTCAGTGGTTCTTAGGCACCACACGGTACGGGCTTCCCCAGTGGAGGTGCCTCTGGGGAATGGAAATGTGTAAGAGCGTCTGAGAACAATGACAAGGCTCTGAGCAGCGTGGGTGTGTAGTGAAGGCGACTGGCTCTGTTCCATCACTTTCTCCAGAAATGTCAGACCACCTGGGACCAGGATGGTGGGGCTTACCTGGGCCTAAGGAAGGGAACATGAAGGTAGGGGGAAGATGAGGGTGTCTTGGAATCGGTGGGGGGTAGCTGCTCACGGGCCCTGGCTGAAAGGGTGACATGTGGGCTGGAGTAGCACTGAATTAGGGCTGCGTGTCTGCCTTGGAGCCGGAGCCTGAAGGGCGAGCCTGTACCACGGGCAGGCACAGAACAGGGTGGCGGGGGGCCGTGTTTCACAGGCTGAGGCACACAGTGCAGACGGAGAGCCCTGGCCTGGGAAGAAGACCCTAGGAAGAAGGAAGATCAGCGAGGAGGTTCTTGCTCCGGGCTCACGCTCACCAGTTTGCTAAATGTCATTGTTGAAATATTTAAACCCACTTTTTAAATGCATTGCTGGGATCTGGAGACGCGTTTTCAGAAAAGTGAAAAATGTATAAATGATGAAAGTGGAGAACACTGTCAGTTTTACAAAAGTAATTGGGAAGATGAGGAGCTGTCACAACTCATGCACAGACCCTGCTTCTGAAACGTTAGCTACGGGGCTTCCCCAGTGGCGCAGCGGTTGAGAGTCCGCCTGCCGATGCAGGGGACACGGGTTCGTGCCCCGGTCCGGGAAGATCCCACATGCCGCGGAGCGGCTGGGCCCGTGAGCCATGGCCGCTGAGCCTGCGCGTCCGGAGCCTGTGCTCCGCGACGGGAGAGGCCGCAAGAGTGAGACGCCCGCCTACCGCAAAAAAAAAAAAAAAATAACTGTTAGCTAGGAAACGGAGATATGGATCTTTCAGCTGCCAGCCAGGCTGGCTGGTGTCACATAACTCAGAGAACCCTCTAGAGATGTGGCAGAGCGTGCATTCCAAACCACTTCACTCACCGGTGTCTGCAGGGCCCGCACCCAGCCCCAGCCCCTCATGTCTGACTGTTGTTAAATTCAACAAGGACCATCTGGACACTAATTGCCTATCAGAATTCTTTTTGCTAAAGCGTTATTTTAAATGAATATTTTAATGAAATTATGCGTATGGTTGGTTGGGATTTGTATTGAGTCAGCTATATGTTAAGCAATATTTCATTGTGAGACTTGTAGGCACCCATGGCCTCTGCTAACATTTTTGGGTGATTACTCTGGAGAAAGCATGATCTTTCTCTTTCTTCTTCAGGCTCTTGGAATTACACAGTCAAATTTGTAACACAATACTGTAAATCAACTATACTTCAATAAAAGTTACCCAAAAAGCCAAATTTCTATGGAATCCTCAAAGGCTGGGTGATATTGACAAACCCCGTTTTGATCATTTAAATGTGAATTTTCTAACAACAGCCAGGATGGTCTTTATCTAGTCCTTATGAAACTATAACATCGCATCATGATAAAGAAAAGAGAAAGTTTTAAAAAGAACTAGGGCCAGAAACTACGTTATTACTCTTTGCCTCAGTCTCCAACGACCTAAACAATCATTCTAACTGAAACCTTAACGAATACGCTGAAAAGTCAAAGCCACCAAACACCCAAAACAATTATGGAAAGTGAGCACGAAAGAAACTCCTTAAGTCACAGTAAGTGTCATAAAAATATGCCAAAAGAGATGCTTAGAGAGACTAGGAGTGAAAATTTTGGCAAGTGACTCGAGAACTGAGACTCTGTTGTGTGAATTTATTTCCACGGCAACGAGCACAGATTCTTCCCCTAGAGGTTGTTCGGTAAGAGTTCGTTGACGGAATAAGCGGCTGGCTGGCTGGCTGAAGTGTGTGGAGCCTTACCAAGCACCTTCCCCAAACAATGCAGAGCCCAGGCCCAGAAGGTCAGGTTGTTAAAGGGCAAAGAGCTGGGAAGAGTGTGTCTAGGTACCAGTATCCGCCATCTACTCCTCAGACGAAAGACTGCATTCGGGGAGCAGATGCTGGTAGATTTGCAAGGGTGAAGTTGTGGCTTAATTATTGCCTGGGTTCCCCCCATGCAAATACCTTCCTCCCGCCTCTTCTTCTACTGTCCTCTGCCTCCCTCCTTTCAACCCCTTGGACCAATTCTACGTTCTCTCCCTGTTAGTTCCTGCTAAATGTCAGGTTATCTTTTAGGAGAACCGGAATGGCTTCTAGCAGCCTGGCTGGATTCTCCAAGATGGCCTCATAAGTTTAGGAGTCCATCACATTTGTTTAAGAATCTAGGATCTGCTCTGACCTCAGCCAGTGCACACACAACACAGAGATTATTAATGCAATATCTCAGGCCCATCTCCTAAAAGAAGTGTTGGGAAAGTCCTTAGCCCTCCCCCTCTGAGTTTACCGCACTCCCTGATAAGCAAGAGAGGAGTCTTGATCAGGTAAAGTAAACTGTAGATTCAAGTCTACAAATGCAGACCTCACATGGAACTCACAGCTTGTGACATCCTTTAACATTTAAGGCCTTTGCTACGTAGACACATTAGCACCAGGCTAACAGGAAGCTGAGGGTCCCCTTCTGGGCCAGTGTCTCCCCACCTGTTGGCCCAAAGGTTACAGTTCAGAACACAAGACGTTTCCTGAATGTCCAGAACCAGGAGATCAACTAAATCCAAGGTTGTATAAATTTTAATAACAAATACGCAGAAGTGTAAAGAATGTAATCTCTAACTGCCTCAATCACACACACACACACACAAAACTACAAAATTGTCTGTGGAAGCAGGATAACGGCCCCCAAAGTCCACACCCTAATCCCCAGAGCCTGTGAGTATGTTACCTTACATGGCAACAGGGACTTTGCAGATGACCTTGAGAGTTAAGCTAATGACCTTGAGAAAGGAAATTATCCCCGATGATCTGGGTGCCTCCAATGCCATCACAAGGGTCCTTAGAAACAGAAGAGGCCAAACAGATGTGATGTGAGAAGGACTCAACCCACCTTTGCTGGCTTTGAAGATGGATAAAGGGGCCCAGGGCCAAGGAAGGAGAGGGACCTCTAGGAGCTGGGAAAGCAAGAAACAGATTCCGCCCTGGAGCCTCCGGAAGAGAACAGCCCTGCCATCAACTTGCTTTTATCCCCGCGAGACCCATTTCAGACTTCAGACCTCCAGAGCCGTAAGACCATGAACTTGTTCTGTTTAAGCCACTATGTTTGTGCTTATTTGTTACAGCAGCCATAGGAAAATAACACACACCCCAAGAAAGAAGGTAGGCAGGTGGCAGTGGGCCCGCACACGGGGCTCAGAAGACAATACTTCAGTGGCCGTATCCACTGCGGGAGCATCAGTGACCTCTGAGTGCCAGGCTTTGTCACCCTCCCTGAGAGGTTTAACTGATCTTATTAACCAGTGGGGCATAAACTGTGGCCCTTCTATGGGACATCTGCAATTTTATGGGGAAGATTTTAATACCAGAAAGTCTTTAAGGCTCAGAAGAATAAAACTGTCATAATGGAGCGGCCGGCACATAGGCTAAAATTTCTGAAAAGGAGTGTCTGGGACCTCAAATGACATGGGGGCCCCCCTGCTCCCTGCTGCTAGCACAGAGCTCCTTGGCTGAAGAACCACTGGTCCAGGGCACAGCATTTCGCGGGTCATATTTTTCAGACCAAACATTAGAACACCTGGTTGGACAACGGCAGGGAACATTCTAGGTCAGAGCTGCCCTGACCAATCTGCAACTCACAGCCACTCTGCACAAATTCGAGGTTGACGAAATCTATCTGAAGTGCTCCCCAGCGCGTGTGCCCTGCTCGCTTCCCGAGGCACTGTGGTGCCATGTGACCCCGGGCTTTGACGTCCCATGCATTCTCTGGCTATGACCTTGGCCAAGGTCCCAGACCTCAGCCTCAGTTTCCTTATCTAGACGATGCAGACGGTAACACTCCTGGCATGTAGACACATGTGCAGATTAGATAAGGTAACAGATGCCAAGGACCAGCACAATCCTTGACATGTGGGGAGCACGGCTCTCATGGACATTCATCTTATTGGCTTTCTAGAGAGTTCTCTTCCACGGAGTGTCCGGTGACTTTACGATGCTCATCTCCAGCCTGGCTACTGTCTTGTGAAACTGCTCCTGACAAGCTCACCTGTCCTTTACGAGTCCTGCTTTCTGTTAAGGTGGTGACAAACTCAGAGGTATCTTGCCTGGAACTGCACTTGGGTTTGATCAGGTGCAGGTGGGTGGTAAGGACGGGCAAGGCAAAGAGCGAATTTTAAGATGCTCTGACATACCCAAGGGATACCTTTTAGGCAGGTGGAGCCACCTGGAGGCTTGTCATCCTCTCCATCAGGCGGACTCTCAACCACTGCGCCACCAGGGAAGCCCCTCATCCCACTTTTGTCTCTAGAACCTATTCTTCCTAAGGAAACACATCTGAGCTTTCGCCCAAGGGCTATTCTGAAAACACAAGAGCCCAGCTGATGGAGGGGGTTGGGAAATAAAGTGACTTTCCGTGCTGTGAAAATCCTTCTGAGTTTCCCCGAGGTTTCTATAGTGACCCCCTCTAGATAAAATGAGCCTCTGACCGTGGCTGGAGTGGACAAAACACAAAGCATGGATTGGCAGACAGGAAGGCAGGTTAACCACAAGGGTCTTTGTGTTTTTACGCAGAGATCTTATGAGGAAAAAATGGAATATTTAAAAAAACAAGGCTCTAGTAGCAGCAGCCTGCCACCTGTGTTTGTCATGAGCCCCTGCAGCCTCCCTGGAGCCGGTTGTCAGAATTTCAGGTGTGTGGCAAGTACAGGAAAACCTGGCATCACCACTAGCTCCCCTCCGAGGCGGTGGGCTCTGGGTTTCTTCTGCTTGTGCAGGTGAAAGCGACGTGGACGTTGGTCTCGAGGACTGTAGGGTCCCAAGTCGTTTCCACTGACCCTTTCGTTCAGCAGATTTTATACAACAGAATCTCTGAAGTGAAGATCTCAGCAGCTGTCCACACCTTCTCTCCCAAACTGGGGCACTTGCTGCTCCCAGGAGGCACCTCGGTCAACAGTAGAGGCGTGTGTGTCCAAGTCATCGGCAGTGGAGAACATTACAGTTATTAGGACATGGGCTGGGGCCTGCGCTTCACCCTCAGAGGCCCTGTCTTCACCGAAGGTGTCTTCCCATTTCCAGGCTGAGATGAGCTCACCTGGGTGATGGAGGGACGGGAAGGTGCGGGCACGGTGGGTGTTAGCGCTCAGTGTGCAGAAGCTCAGGGTGTGCTGGTCCAGGAGGCCTCAGGCAGTGCTGTGCTCTCTGGCTGTCTTGAACGCAGACAGACCAGACATGGCCAAAGAGCTTCCCCGGTCTTCCTCGAGCCCCAGCCCTTGGCCTCGGTTGCTGCCGGTGCCTGGGGATTCCTCAGGCCGTAGGACAACAGTTCTAGCCCACCTCATCACCCAATGCTGGACCACCTGGCGATGCTCCTGCAAACACACAGCCTTTCTCCCGTCCTGGCCACCCTCCCAGCTCCATGGATTTCGGGGCGCATCACTAACCTCCTGGGAAGGACTCACCCGGCCTGGTGCTTGACGGAGGCTCAGAGTACATTAGCTGCACTGGAATCAAAGTGCGCTTGTCGACACAGGGCTCAGCGCAGTCCGTTCCCACACATCAGCGCTCTGTCACTTGGTTGTCCATCAGCCTGAAGTGGCAGCCTGGGGCGAGTGACTCAGGACAAATGCGCCGAGCTCCCATGCAGCACAGAATCTGTCTCAGAGGCCAAGAGAAGAAACTGAATAATTTACCACCAGTTTTGTCACCTTCTGTTCTCTGTCACCAGAGGAGATGATTCTGGGAGCGTGCCCATCACAGACCCCCTGTGCGGTGCACACAGGTCCACAGTTGCTGGCATGGAAGTTCTGCAGCCCGGGCGGCCCGTTCTGGTGTTTTCTCGGCCCTGCTGAGTGGGGGAGCGAGTCTCAGGCACCTTGAGGTGCAGGCCGGAGCGCGGCTTGCACAGTCTGCCTGAGGTCACAAAAGAGGACCTGACTCCTGCACCCCCCGCAGGGGGAGGGGGATGGACGTTCTCTTACAAATGGGGGGAGTCAGGAAGGGGCGCCTGGAGGGGGAGTGTCTCTCACTGCAACCTTCACCTTGGCGTGAGTGGGTGAACCTGGGGCTGGGCCCGGCCAGGCCTCTAAGAGACAGTGACCACCCACTTCTGTCCCTCTGCGCTCTCCCTGAGCTTCTCACTGTGTCTCCACATCCCTTGGGTTCTGGGACTCACCCTGCTTTCTCCTGGAAGCTATGCCACAAACGTCTTACACCAGAACACGATTAACTGTTCTCTCCCCCAAACCCAGAGGGCTCTGGCCACGCCTGGTTTCACGGCTTCACAGCACAGGTCCAGTCTCGGGTGGTGGCTGCCCTGATCTGCTCCTCCAGGCCACCCGGGCCCGCCCCCTCTGTCCTGGCTCTGCCATCCCCACAGGAGCCACTTCTTGTCCCTACAGCTCAGATGCGCACTCCCCCTGCACGTCACTGCCATCCCCCTGTGGTTCTTGGGTTCTTTCCCTCTAGGTGAGATCCAGAGCGCGCAAGCTGCATTTGGGCACTATGCTGGCAGATTTTAACTAACGATTGTATTCAATCAAACGTATACATCTGTTTCCCTACAGGATCCAGAGTGGATGTCAGTAACCTTGGTTGGCCTGGCTGCTCTCTGACCCGATCGCCTCCCTCGACCCAGCGCTCTAGCCCTGGTCACCCCTCCGGCCTCCCAGACAGGAGACAGTCACTCTTGAATTCTGGCCTTGGGCCCTCATTTTCCTCTAATAAAGGAAACTGATCCATCCCGCGTGAGCCCCTGGCAGGTGCAGGGCACTGGTCTGGATTCCAGTAGTTCTAAGATGAGAGTGATTAAACCCCTCCCCCAGCCCAACACAGCTAGAGACACAGGAATTGGCCAGGTGTAAAACCTGTGTGTCAGATTTACTGGAAAGGCAGCAGGTGTACACGCCGCTTCAAAGATGGCTTTGTGGATTTAGGTAAATGGCTGGAAGCCTGTTATTTCTTCTCCCAGAATGATCTTCTTCTCATCTGCTGTGTGTATCAGAGTGGGAGTTGTAGTTTTATTCGTGTGATTATCTGACGATGTTTGTATTTCCTGCTTGTCTGTACGATCCTCCAGGGCACGTGACTACCTGTTTTTATTCCACCTATTTACCTGCTGCCAGAAAGTGTCAGGCACAGCACAGGTGCTAAGCAAATAAATGTTGAAAAAAAATGTCTATTATAAAAGTCTTTATCAGCAGAATTATCTTATTCACCATAAATGTCTCTGCCGATATTCTCCAGATCCACATTCCTTGGCCAACAGTGGGGTAGTGATAAGAAAGTGTTGTTCTGTATACAAAGCTGCTTAGAGTTTATTTTTAAAATTCATTTCTCTGAAAGGAAGTTGGGATGGTTGCAGTTTTCTTTCGGGTTATGAAGATATTTTCTTTTCCAAAGCAGAGCCTATGAATCGTAATAATGATTTTAAAGCGTTCTTTAATCTCATCTCTTTAAAAATACATATGTTTTCCCGATTATAGTTGCAATATTATTGTAGAAACTAGGAAAGAAACCACAGGAGAGTTTAAAAGAAAAAACAAAGACAGATTATCTCTAGGTCTACAACTCAGAGATAAATATTGTTGATAGTTTGGTGTTTTTCAACTCGTGTGTGTGTGTGTGTGTGTGTGTGTGTGCGCACGCACACAGAAGCACACATGTGTGTTTGTTTATTTATTAATATGCTGCTTTTTAACTTAACATTACATGTAGGAATTTTCCCATATGGTTAAATCTTCTCCATAACATTGTTTCTAACAGAAGTCTAATATCTCATCGTTTATTTAATAATACTCAAATTTGGGGACATTTTCGTTGCTTCCAATTTTTAGTATTTTATTTGATGTTGAAATAATTATCTGTTTATATAAAGCCTGGTGAGAACCTTTGATAATGTCCCCTTGATGGTCGCTTGGTAACAGAACAGAGGGTCTTTCTCTTCATAGCTTCTTCCTTTCCTTCTGTGCTTATGAAGTCTACTCCTAATACACAAACTAAAAAATATTCACCTAGAATTTCTTAGGTGAACCTTTTAATTGAAGTTAACATGCACATGCAGTAAAACGCACAAACTTTATATTTACCTTTGATGAATCTATTGTGTGACACCACTCAGCTCAGAGTATGCTACTGTCACCCCAGAAGCCTATCTTTCCCTTACTCTGTAGCAGGGTTTGGCCAACTATGACCCAGGGGCCAAATCTGGCTCACCACCTAGTTCTGTACAGCCCAAGAGTGAAGAGTGTTTTCTGTATTACAAAACGTTTATTTTGGTACCTATATCATCCTTGGTTTTGCCTCTTGGTTCAGACAACCTTGGTTCGCACACACACACAATTTATTTTATGGCCATTTACAGAAAAAGTTTGTTGGCCCTGCACGATCTCTAAATGTACTGCACTGTACGAACTTTCCCACTGGTGACAGTAGATGGTACCAGGTATTTGACTATAATGAACAGCATGGACCTGAACATTCATATGTGTCCCTATTGCTGTTGAAACACTGAGTTACATTGCGTAGGAACCCACGATGACTGGCCATCGTTCAGCTTTTGTAGATGCTTCAGTGTTCAAAGGGGTTGTAGCAACTTATCCTCTCACCTTATTGCACCGCTAGAAACGTCAGCGCAGTGTGGTTAATGATGACATCAGCAGATATTCTCATCTTCCTGATTTTGGTATTTCACCGCCAAATATGGTCTTTATGTATATTTTCAAGGCACCCTTTATCAGATTAAGGAATTTCACCTCTTTTCAGAGTTGACTGAAGTTTTCTGTTATGCACGGGTGATACATTTTTTTGACTGCTTTTGTGGGATCTGTTGAGATGAAAACATACTCCCTGCACTAACTTATTCTTCCAGGAATTGAGTTTTGAATGTTAAATCAACATTTTTATTTGTCAAATAAATCCTGGATTCAGTGAGCTAATGAATTATTTAGAATGCTGCCTTTATGTTCATGAAATCAACTAATTTTCCTTTGTTGTAATGCCCTTGTCAGGGTTTGTATCAAGTTTATCTCGGTTCATGATGAATCATCAAGAATTTATACATGACTTGTGCTATTTCTCCTTATTTGGAAGAATTAATGCTAAAGACATTTGCTTCTGGAGTGTTCTTTTAAGGAGGGTTTCAAATGATAGATGTACGTACTTAATATATCAAGGACTATTTGGATTTTCTATTTTTTCTTGCATCAATTTTGATGTATTTTTGAAGAATTTTTTGTTGTATATGTTTTCAAATTTGTCATCTAGAAGTTTCTCAAACCATCTTGCCATTGTTATTATGTCTATTGATGCTCTAATGGTGTTCCATCTTTCAATTCTGATTATCCTATTTTATTCTTGAACTGGTAATGATATATCAGTTTTATTAATCTTTACAAATAACCAACTTTTGGCTCTAGTGATTTTCTCTAACTTTTTCTTTCTATTGCATTGGTAGTGACTCCTATTTTCACCTTTTCTATTTCTATTTTATGTTAAATTGACCTTTTTTTCCTAGAGTCTTCAGAAAGAAACTTAAATTCTTAATTTTCAGCCTGTCATCTTTTCTAGTACATACATCTAAGGCTATAAATTTTCCTCTCTGTGTGGCTTTAGTTGCATTTCAGATGTGGTGTGCTATATTCTCATTATTATTCAGGTCAGAATATTTTATAATTTCCATTGGGTTATCTTCTTGAACTCATGACTTATTGAAATTATTTAGAAAAGTTTTTTCAAATTTTTGGTCATTTTCTAGTTATCTCCTTGTTATTGATTTTTAGCCTAATCTTCATCAACTCTGGGATATCCCACACTCATGCTGCAATCTTCTGGCCCCTGTTCTCCTGGTGGCATCTGTTTTAGGGTGTAGGATAGAGATCACGGGGGCTGGAACTGTCAGCTGATACTCCCTTTGCTGTCTATTTAAGTAATGAATTGTCTAAACCTACAAGAGACTCATTGTTTCTTGACCAGACAAATTAGTCTTTGGTCTGCATGTGCATGTACGCACACATGCACATATCATATATATGCCTATAGACATATCACATATATGACTTACGTATGTGCTTGGTACAGCTTAAGAGGGTCTCCAGACCAGGGGGACCCTGTATGTCCACCTTCCCAGAGCTGTGATATCATCACACACTCTGCCCAGCTCTTTAGCCTCTGAACTGCTTTCTGTTTGTCTTCCAGGTATGTCAGCTCCTGCTTCCAAAAGGAATTGGTAAACGGCTTGAGGGAAAATTGTGTGCAGAGTTCTCTAGCCTCCCTTCTCTATTTCCTTCTTCTCCAGAATGTTGGCCCCTTGAGCTTCAGTTGCCTCGGGAACATCCAGCCTCAGCCTCTGCTTCCCAGTCCAATGAGGCTGAGGTCCCAGTTCACCGCTTTCTACTTGGCCATGGTTCCCCCAAACCACACCAGCAAATGCTCCAAACAGCAGGGGCCAGTGTGGGGCGCCCGCACCTACCCCTCCTTGGGCTTTTCCCTGCATCTCCGTGTTTTGAGCCTTGGTTGTCCTCATTGCTCTCTGTGACATTCAGGGTTTTCTTTCCCCTCCACTTCCTTGACCTCTTCCCCTTCCCTCCCTCCCTCCCTCTTTCCCCCACTTCCCCCCTCCTCCCTTCCTTCCTTCCTTCCTTCCCTCCTCTTAAAACTTTCATCCAGCATTTACAGTTGCCCCCAGTGAGAGGATGCATCTGCTCCAAAGCGTTCTGTTTTGGCCCAAACAGACGTTCACTCCTCATAATTTCTAAAGTTCTCTAGTGGTTTTCTGTCTTTACTTTCGGGGCGATACCTTTGGTGAAAACGAATATGCGTCACATTTTGTCCCCTGTAATTAGCCTTTTGTTCCAGACCATTCTTTTCTGTACAGACTTGTAGTTACTTTTATCAAATAAGATCTTTTAAATGTACATTAAGGTTTATAAGCTATTTATATCTTTACACTATTTTCAGCATCAACGGTTGTAATGGTTGCACTTGTATAACATGTAATTTAATCATATCTATTATTTATCAGGTACCTATTAAGTGCCAGGCATTCTGCTAGGTGCTTCTCATGTAGTGCAGTTTCAGTCTTCACATCACATTGACATTATCTTTTTTTTAATTAGAGAAATGAGACTGAAAAAGGTTAGAAAGCTCGTTAAGGTCACCTAGCTGGTAAGTCACAGAAATGGAATCTAAGCTGAGGCTGACTTTAGCCTGGAGACTGTCACCATTACATTTGCTCTTCAATCACTATTGTCAGTAACTGGAATTAGTGGGACGCTTTAGGTCTGAAAAGTGTTTTATTAGTGCAGCTTTAACTTTCCTAGATGGGTACATGCTGCCATTCACAATCAGGTCCCAGTGGTTCTTTAGAAAAAGCGAGTGGGGTCCATGCAGGTGATGGCTGACTCCAGGGATAAAACTGGAGGTGGGGTGACCTGCACAGAGGACGTTGACTCAGTTCTCATGTTTTGGTGTTCATAGCAATCCCCCAGGGACCTTCTAACAGTGAGCATCCCCGAGGTTCAGCCCTAGAACTCCATTTCCGGAAGACAGGGTGGAGCCCAGGAATCTGCATTTAAAACCACCACCCCAGGTGATTCTCACTCAGGAGGTCCTGAAGACTATGCTCTCAGTAAGCCTGTTTCTCGTGTCTTTTCAGCAGAGGGATGGGGCTCTGGAACACAGGCGAGAGCCTCTGAGGACTGGTTAGAATGCAGGGTGTGTGATGGAGGGTGAGTTTGCTAGGGCTGCTGTATCAAATGCCACAGCTTGGGCGGCCTCAACAAGAGGGATTTACTTTCTCACAGCTCTGGAGGCTGGATGTCCAAGATCAAGGTGTGGGGGCAGGTCTGGTTTCTGCTGGGGTCTCTCTCCTTGGCCCTCAGATTACTACTTTCTCGCTGTGTCCTCACATGGCCTTTCCCATCCCTGGGGTCTGTGTCCTAATCTCCTCTTCTTATAAGGACACCAGTCAGGTTGGATTAGGGCCCACCCTAATGGCCTCATTTTAACTTAATTACCTCTGTGAAGGTCCCAGTTCCAAATACAGTCATGTCCCGAAGTCCTGGGGGTCAGGGCTTCAACATGTAGATTTGAGGGTGGGGACACCATTCAGCCCATGGAGGATCTCAGGCAGAGGCAGCAAATGGCAGGACAGCAACCTGTTATTCAAAATCTCTTACCGCCCCCGAAGCTACACTTGATGCTGTCGTGATAAGAGCAAGGGGACCTCAGAACTGACTGTGAAGCTGCAGGGATGACTCAGTGACCTGGAATAAAAGTGATACACAATGGTCCACGTGCAGCAAGCCTGGTACAGTGAGCACCAGCGGGCTTTGGATCCTTTAAATTTCAGCCCCAGTGATGCAGACTGTAAATTTAGGTGCAGTGGGGAAACTGCTTTTCACTTAAACGATTTTTTTGGTGACCACCACTCTCCTCCTTTCTATAAACATAAGGACAATGCCCCTCCCCTTCCCCCCAATGCCCACAGCCTGCAGCCCACCTCCCAGGTACTCAGGCACTCCTGTGTCCTCCAGCAAAAGTATCCGCTGAACGAGATTCATTTGTGTTTGTTCCCAAATCAATTTATGCAATTGTACATCTTATCGTAATTACGTAATTGGACTAAATACCGCGTGAGCCAATGAAATGAGAGTGCAAGAAGAGGGTTGTTTTTATGAAAACGAAGGGAAACGTTTCAGAAAGTGAGTTGGCAAAGAGACAGTGCTGTCAAATAAGGCACGGAAGCAGAAGCTGTCAAAGACCGGGGTTGGGGGGCGGTATGTATTAAAATGGATTGTTCTCTCGAGCGCTTTTCAGTCATCTTTCTACTCTAAAGAAACTGGACTTGGACAACATTAACCACGCATTATGGCGGCGGGGAGAGGGTTATGGAAGAAAAACACTTAAGAAATGTAATCGGTGGTACCACACTTAAGGAAGAGACTTTTCAAAAGATTGGCTAGTAAATGTACATTTGCATGTGTCAACTTAAAATAAATATGTTTAGATTGTGTAATTTTTAAGGAGTTCTTGTTTTACCTGACTTTTCCGACCCATCTACTTGCAACGGTGCCTTGTAGGGTTGGCTAAGAGGGCAAGTGCCGGGTGATACTTCCTGGCTGAGCTTTCTGGAGAATTATACCTAATAATGTTCCAGGGGCACTTAGCTGAGCGCCTGGCAGAGAGAAGCACTTAGGAAACAGCGGTGCTGACCAGCCGGCTATTTTCCACAGGTTCCTGTGCTGCTGGCAAGTTCCTTTCTGAAAGGGATGCGGCTTCCTTGGAGGGGAGCTCCAGGTGTGGGGCTCCTGCCTCTTTGGTAAATAAGCGCATCACCCAGAGATTGATTTTCTTCCCAATAGTGCGCACAGTGGGCTGGTCCTGGGCACTCTGCTTACAACAAAAGCATCTGCATAATAAAGGCAAAAGCTCGACAGCAAATAAACGTGAGCCCTACGTAGGAAAAGAGAAGAAAAGGGCCAATGACTGAATAGAATTAAATGATAGATTGCGTGGCATGCACTGTGAATTTTCAGAGAGGACGCTGGAGTTTTTCCCCCACGTACTCTGTTTTTGTGTACTTCCTTCTTAGAAGCAAAGAAGCAGGAGCCGTGTTTCTCCATGGGGACAGGTCTGTCCTAAGCACTCTGAGTTTCCTGCTGGGACCGAATGTCACTCCCACAGTGACAGGGACGGCTGGGGGGTGCAGGCTGTCCCATACAGAGAGCTCTGGGACCTTCCCTCTACATCATACACTCACCCAGGGGCACCTGCCCTTCTAAGTTGGTCTTGATCTCAGTTAGCCGGATGCAGGAATTCTCTGTTTGAAAGGAGGGCAGGTCAGTCTTTCTTCCTCTCGTTTCCATGGAACCGAGCTGCGATCTCAGCGTTCTTGGCTTCACAGGAGAATAAAGGAAGCTTCGCTCTTCAAACCTCGATCTGTCACCTTCTGTCTTTCCACTCCTGGAAATGCTTCCCTTTAGTGCACGCCCAGCCTCTTCAGAGTGACCGCCCCGTTTGCAGCCTTGACTCTGGAAATGAAAACAGGCATCTCTGAACAGCACTGATATGTGCTGATAGGTTAAAAAAAAAATCATAATGCTCTTTGCAATATTTCGGTTTCAGGCTTTCCCAGAATTAATCTGGGAAAAAAAAAAAAAGACAACCCACCCGATCTCTCATAACAATATTGCAGAAAACCCGAAATGTTTCATTTCATGGTTAATTTATTTTGTAATTATAGATCTGTTGGTAAACAGTACGCTAATATTTTTTTCATTTTACTTATTTATGCTGTTTATGCTCTAAATGTTTCCACTATGGTGTGATAGCTGTTTGTGAGAGAAGCTTTCTAACTACATTAATTCAAATAAAATTATCTGCACTTCACATGTACACACATACACTGTTTATGCAGAATCTGAACTCCTAGGATGGCTTTTTTTCAAGAGGCGAAAATGCATATTATCCATTTTTAAATTTTTAATTAAAATTCACGTTAAAAAGCAATATTAAATCTCCTATTCCCAATTTTAAAAAATTACAGTAGCACAGATATTTTCATTTCCAACTTGAGGTCTCTGTGCTTGCTTATTTTAAAAGATAAACAGCTATGAAAATTTTCTCCTGGCAGTTGATTTTTAAAAATATTTTTATCATCATGGGCTTGATTCAGGGATAACTGAATGCAGAAAAGGACACACACACACACACACACACACACACACACACACACACAGAGGAGAAAAAATGTACCCAACGAGTTAACAGCTCCTGTCTCAGGAAGCTGACTACAGCTGTGCATGTGTGTGTGTGCATATGTGCATTTTCTTACAGGATGGGTGAACACTCTGTTTTGCACCCTTCTTTATCTCACTAGTGATCTATGGTAAAACGATTCCCCAATCAATATTATTCTTCCAGGTCACCTACTTGCCCATCCAGCTGGTGGAGCAGAACTCACTGAGCCCAGCCTCTGCTCTTGGATGCTCTCTCTGCTTCCAATTCTGACCCTTTTTCAAACAGTGAGTCGTGCTTTTCAGAGCTGCAGTCGATACAGACAGGCCATCTTGCAATTTTGCTCTTTTATAGTTTGTATAATCGTCATTGTAACGGATGTATACAATTCTTTCATTCTGGAGGATGTGATTTCTGAAGGTACACCTCTAATCATTTCCTTCAGTTACAATTGTTACTTTTAAAGACAGTGCTGCAGTTATAATGCTGTGTAAATATCTCTTCTGTTGTTCTGTTGAATTATGTATGGAGCATAATTGGTGAGGGCAGGGATTTCTGGGTCAAGGTCTTGATCATCTTGAGAGTCCTTGGTTTGAGCGTCCATTTCCTTCCAAAAGGCTTATTCTGAATTTACCTTGAAGGCGTAAACTCATTTCACTGCAGCCTTAATAGCATCAGGGAGTTACCTTTTTTTTTTTTTAATATAAGCTATTTTTAAACCATTGGCTTTAAATTCAGTTGTTCAGAATTAAAGTGACTTCGGTACTGAGGTTGTGTTCAAACACTCTCACTGGGCTCCCTGGGCTCAGGTCTCGCAACTGTAAAATGAAGGCTTGTTTGAGATGATCTGTTTTCTCGCCACCTGAAGATTCGACCTGCCAATGTTATTTTTAAATGATTTTTAGTTTGAGGGGAGGCACTTCCTCTAAGGTTAGCGGGAGAGAGTGGGTGTTGGCTGAGTCGGGCATGGCGCTCCAGGCAAGGACTCAAGGATGCTTGTTTCCCTTCCTGCCGATGTGGCCCCTTGTGATGCTTGGACCACCCTCCGGAACTCCAGACAAACCAATCACATGCCGCCTGGATTCCGCACCTGGGGCGTCTGGGGGCCCGGGAATGATTAGGTCAACGAGAAAAACAAAGCCGTAGCACTCCAGGGTGTCCTAGCCTCGAAACACGACAGTACGCAGCATCTCCAGAAGTGCTGAAACCACAAGTGAGGCTTACATCCTCTATTGCGACGTAAACATCCCGACCTTTCACCCTGATGGACAATGAAAGCAGAGATGAACCCCAGCTCCTGTGTCCTGTGGACTCCCTGGGTCTGGGATACGGATGACTAGTGGTCCTTTTTCTGTTTTTTCTTTTTCTTTTCTTTTGGTGCGAGGAGAGACGGCACATGAGAAAACAATTTTAAATGAAGAGTTAGGTATCAATTGTGTATGAGAAAAGAAGTTTTAGATATTATTACCAAATCCATTATTTTATGTATATCATTTATCAAGATAAGGCTATTTTTAAAAATATCTTTAAATATTAAGTATTTAAAAAAATAGTCATTGCAGTCAAGGTTGATTTGCAGAAAAGGTTTCAGCCAGTGAGAATCTGTCTAGCACTTCCCTGGTGGCGCAGTGGTTGAGAGTCCACCTGCCGATGCAGGGGACACGGGTTCGAGCCCTGGTCCGGGAAGATCCCACATGCCGCGGAGCAGCTAAGCCCATGAGCCACAACTACTGAAGCCTGCGCACTCTGGGGCCCACGTGCCGCAACTACTGAGCCTGTGTGCTGCAACTACCGAAGCCCATGCACCTAGACCCCATGCTCTGCAACAAGAGAAGCCACCACAATGAGAAGCCCGCGTACCACAACGAAGAGTAGCCCCCGCGCGCCACAACTAGAGAAAGCCCGCGCACAGCAACGAAGACCCAACGAAACCAAATGAAAAAAAAAAAGACAAGTATTGTCGTACTGTATGAAAAAACACCCAACTACATACAGTTGGAAATACATCTGAAATATAACAATATATAAAATTTGAAAGTGAATGGAGTGAAAAATATATTCCACGTAAATATCAATCCAAAAAAATTTTTGAAAAAAAACACAAGAATCGTCTGGCGGGGCGGCAGGAGGAAGATGGGGGGCCCACACTTGGGGAAGAATGTCTCGCACAGCTCTGATGCTGTCACAACAGGCAGCCCCCCCCCCATGTGCATTGTCACCTGTCCTTTCTGCTGTCAGAGGCCAGTGTTTGGTAGTGAAATCTAAGGGATCGGTAGGTCTACACAAGCAGATGCCCCTGGGAAGGGCCAGGCTGACATGCTCCGATCCATCCTTGAACTCTGAGTCTTAGACTCTGAGCCCGTCGGTGGCCAAGTATCTGCTTGCACTTCGTCCCTTCCCGGTGTCTTTCTTCTGCCCCCTCTGGCAGCCCCACCTCTGGCAGCCTCCTTCACTGTGAGATGCGTCATTTCAAGGCCTCCTCTTGGTCTCCTGGCCTCTGGAGTTTCCTGCTTCCCATTCCTCCTGCCTGTCTGCCCTTCTTCTCATCCCTGAATCCATGGGAAGTAAGTTGAAACTGATTCACCAAGAGAGTCAGAAGGCAGTGGAAAGGCTCCTGGTTTGCACAATCCACTCTGCCCCTCCCTCTGCAACAGGACAGTGTGAAACTGTGGATGATGGCCTTCACTGGTGAACGTCTAAAAGGGAGGAGCTACCTGGGTGAAGGCGGCGGCTCTATTTCTCTCGAGCCTGCGTAGATGGGCAGTGGGGATGCTAAAGTTCATGGGAGTGTCCTGTCCCCCAAACCCCGCAGCCTTGGGCTGGCTCAATGCCCCCTTGACCAGGTCTGAGGGGCTGCTCTGGCCACACTCCCCTTGGTTTGCCCCAACCTTGTCACTGCCCAGTTATTATTTCTCTCTACAGCCTTGGGTCAGTTCTCCAGCTGGTCCCCACCACCCTCGCCTGTCCCCACCCCTCCAGGAATCTTGCCCGCATCCTTGCTTTGTTTCATTCACACCCTCTCTGTGCAATTTTGATGTTTTTTGTTATGTTAACTTGCCTTTTCCAAAAAACTCATCTGTGTATTTCCTGAAGTTAATGGCCTTGGCATAAGTGTCTGCGATTCCCTGTGCCCATCACAGAGCCTGACCCGTTACAGTTCAATGGGTATTTGCATGAAGGATGTAATAATCAAAACAATGACAAGAAAGATGAAGTTACTGTCATAAGGCAGATACTGTGTGCATTTTCCTGGAAGCTCTCTCATGTAATTTTTACAGTAACCGTAAGGGGGAAAGGAAATCCATTCCTAATTTGCAATCTGGATGGTTTTCCAGAAAATCATGGACGTAAAAGAATTTGCTGAAACTTCCGTTTGTGCCCTTGGGCAAAATTTCTCATCTTATTTGCTGGCAATACAAGCAAGATGCCAAGATGCCATAAAGTTGTTCAGCCTGAAGAATCATAGCCGTGCGTGCGTCGTGTTTCCAGCTCTTTGTTCTGCTGCAGTCTGCACGCCTTTTCCTTTTGCTGCCAAAGCCCAGGACCCCAACGTCCCGGGTGGACCCCCGGCACTCAGCTTCCCTCCCACCCGGGTACCCCTCTTCTGGGCTGGTACCAAGTCAGAGGGAACAGTGCCATCTGCTGGGACTCTGGCTGAATACCAGTCCACGCTTGTCCTCTCCGGAAGCTCCTGGCAAGGTCACTTAGGGGACCGGTGACACCCCCAGGTGACAGGGGAGGATGTGCCAGAGGGCGGTGGGCAAGGGAAGGGCCGTCCCAAAGCTTCCCACCTCAGAGACCCAGTTCTCAGCTGTAAGTCAAAGAACTGGGCGGCACACGTGTTCTTTTAAGAAACAAACTTCCCTGTTTTTCAATGAACATGTAGCACCCCTCCCCCACCTGGTGAAAACCTCTTTATAAAGAAAGAATAAAAGACGTGAAATTCTTCTAGAACACCAGTTTAAACGAGAGCAGGAGTTCGCCTCTTCCCTTACAACAAACAAACTATCGTCTTTCTGAGTCACTCCTTCGCTACATGTTTTATTAATGGTTGCGCCCTTCATTCATATAAACAAGACAAAAACGACATGGAGGATGTAATGTGTGTTCCATCCACCTATTAAAATATCAGACAGCCTTTCACCAACTTCCATCGTCTCTCACGTTGCCCAAGTAAAACGTTAAAAAAACCCACCACATTGTAAGTACGAACGTGGGAGCTTAACAGTCATGGTCTTAACAGTGAGTCATGTTAGGGAAACATAGGCACCAGGCTTTCTAACCGTGCGTGGCATCCACTCATCCCACCACTCCCGGAGAAAGGGGAGAAGAGTCCAAACTCTTTTCCTCCCAAGCTGGTCTTGAGGCAAGGCTGGCTGAGCCCCAGAACACATCATATGCAGGACAACAAGCAGGGCTAGCTGCTTCTGGACAGACAAGTCCTGACACCGGACAAAAGGTGTCTCCACCCACAGGGGTGCACGTGGACCTGGACAGGAGTAAGATTATGTCTGTTCTGCACGAGCGTCTTGTGGGTAGAAACTGGTCATCATGGAAAGACCAGACGAATTTTTTTTTTTTTTTTTGCGGTATGCGGTCCTCTCACTGTTGTGGCCTCTCCCGTTGCGGAGCACAGGCTCCAGACGCGCAGGCTCAGCGGCCATGGCTCACGGGCCCAGCCGCTCCGCGGCATGTGGGATCCTCCCGGACCGGGGCACGAACCCACGTCCCCTGCATCGGCAGGTGGGCTCTCAACAACCGCGCCACCAGGGAAGCCCTAGACCAGCCAAATTTGATTCAACAAATAGAAGAAAACACCAAACTTGCCCTTTTTATCAACAAGCCGCCCATTCCTGATGATTTTATTATCCTTGTCATCTCTGCTCAGGTGTCACTTCCCCACACCTGCATTACCATCCACCCCCCAGTCCAACATCCCGGCATCCTAATATCCTATGAATGACTCCAAGGGTTTCTCCATTGTTTTTCATGAATTTGTCCTCATTTCTCAAAGTCCTTTCTTCATCTTTCGACCCAAGTCATCTTTTTTGAAATAAATTTATGATCACATTACTCTTTTCTCTCACACTCACAATGAGCTGCACCGACACCAGGATAAAATCCCGACGTCTTTCTACAGCCTTGGGGCCCTGCAGGTTTGGTCCTGTCTTCACCTCCAGTGCGTCTCCCAGTGGAATCTCCCCAACCTCTCCTCTCCTGTTCCTCCAAAGGGCTTCATTTCCTTACACATCAAACCGTTTGCCTGGAGTCAGTTACTTTTGCTGCGACCCGTTCCCTCCCCCCGGCACTTGCTCCTTCTGGAATTCGTCGCGTTGGGGATCCCAGCAGGCTGCCCCCGAGCATCGGATGCCATGGGTAGCGAGAACAGACCCCTGGAGCAGACACGTGATGAGATCACTTTGGCACTTTCTATCTGAGGAGAAAGCACCCAGGGAAACAATAAGCTACAGAGTCACATGACAAGCTCTACACTCCTGGGCGAAGGAGGGGCTTGGGGGCACCTTCCCGCTGAAGATGTGGGTTTCAGCGAGTTGAATGACAAATGTTCAAAATGGTTTCACACGAGGACTCTGGAGGGATCCTAATGTGACAGCTGAAAGCAGACATCTAGGGTCTTAGCTGTAGGTTCAATCACCCTCCGGTGTGTCCGGTTTGCAAACGGGTCTATTTCTCTAAGTATCTGTACATTATCTTTGGGTGAGAAAGCATCTTTTATTCTTCTCTTTTTTATGTACCCAGTCTCTCTTCAGTTGATGGCCTATTGTTTATATAACTCTTTGGAGAAAATCATTCTTGGTGGATTTTAAGTCATTTTTGACCATGTATTTGGGCCAAAAATAGAATTTTAGCAGAAATCTAGTATTTACATTCATTTAGATTCTTTAGAGGGTGTTTCACTAGAGCTGGAATAGGCAGACGTCAGTGGAAACTGAGCATTGCAGTGGGCTGACCAGTGGGCTTTGAACAGGACACCTACTGCACCTGACCTCACGGAGCTGCCAATGCAAAGGGGAGAATCAATATTGATCTGGTGTGTAAAAATGTCATTAGACGGTTCTGGGATCTATAGGAGCTTAGGACAGGGGATGCTAAGTGCTTTGGGGAAGGCTTGCCTCCTGAGGAGGTGAGGGTGAGGCAGGAACGATGGAAAACTCAAGGGAATAGGGTGCTGGGCAGATGGGACCATATTGATAGCTTGTTGGAGGAACCGGAAGAGAGGACAAGGCCATCCCCAAGGTGGGGAGGTGTCACACAAGCCCAGACGGGCAGCCCGTGTACCACAGTAAGAATTTTAAGCTTTGGGAAATCATTAAGAGGATTCATAGGGCAATGTCTTTATCAGATTGAAGCTTCTAAAAGATGATGCCGGTTAGCATAAGGAATGGGCTGGAGGACCAAGAATGGGGCAGGGATCTCAGGCTCTCTGCAGCGCTGAAGGTGGGGATGAGGGAGCCTGGTGGCGGTACTGCAGTGGCAGCAGGATGCAGAGAACGAGGATGCGTTCAAAGGCTCTTAAGAGGGAAACAATCTGAAGCTCTCAGTAACTGGTAGGTCCTGGCGGCGGGGGGGGGGGCGGTGTTACGTTTGCAGGGAAACGCTGACAACACAGGATGATGTTGATGCTTTTCCTACCTGGATTACCGCTAGGAGGGCTGACCTGGACGTTGACACGATCCTGTTTGCAGCATTGACCCCGGGGGTTCTGACCAATACCTGTGCGCTCGGCAAGGATCAGAGCAACAAGATTAAAGTCTTCTCCTGCTCGGTGTAGGAGGCAAGTCCCAGAACTGAACACACACGTCACCTAAGACCTGCTGTCCACGCGGGACCCCAGCATGACACGCACAGGGGTGAGGGACAAGACCCCCGGGGGACCCTCCGAGGGATGCCTGAAGAATCAGGGGAGGGGTGTCCGCAGAGAGGAGCTGGCAGAGGAGAGGGGATTAGGGTGCATTGGGTGGGATTTCAAACCTTTTATCAGAGGATTTCCCTTTGACATGTTCTGGAAATCCAGAGTGTCAGAAAAAAGAGCCTCAAAGTCCTCTGGAGAGGAAAATAACAAAATCCAAGCACATCCACATACTACATCTCAGAGATCTGGAGTATCTATCATCTGAGGATGAGTTTTCTTTGGTCTTGAAGTAAAAGAAAAACCTGTCGAATTGGGGTTTCCGAAGGAACTTCGTGAAATAAAATCCACACTGACGATGTCTTCTCCATAGAAACAGCTGCCAAATTTTGGTGCAATCAGGATTCACCCGCAAAGTCACCCCAGCAGAGGTTGGGATAAACTCTCCACATCATACTTCAAAGGCAAATGGTAAGAGACGCAAGTTTCCATAGATTTCTGATTTTAAAAAAACAAAAAAGTACTATTAATAAACATTTATTACAACTGGTAACCCTAGAAGACTTTTAAAAAGTAAGTTCTTAATGACCTATACCCAAGAATGTACGTACTATCGATTCAGGGTTCATTAAAGGTTATGCATTTAACACTATAGCTTTTCTCCCTGTAAATTTTGATACATGAGACTTTGGGCTATATAAGTAAACAAAACTGGGTGCAGGCTATGAGCCTGCAACATCGAATTCATGATTGGTGCCATCAAATACTAATGTCGAGAGAAAACAAATGATTGTCCCCTCCTGGCGGAGCCATGAGAAAATGATCAATATTTCATTATACGGTGCTCTGCAGACATTTGAATAGCTCATCTGTCCTATTTATGCCAGTTAAAATGAATTCAACCTATCAGGGCCAAATGCATTTTTAATGTTTCTCGTTACCTTGCAGGGAAGCGGCAGCAAAAAGTCCATCTCGCTCTGGGCCATATCCTTCATTTCATTAAAGGCTGTACGTAAACTGTTTATGTGCGAGTGACCTTTCCTTATTGGAAGCAACATTTGTGTATGTTACAGAATAAATGCATGAAAGAGCCTCTGACGGTCACTTTGGCTAGCGTGGACACCGTGTATCTTGTCTTGAAGGCCTGCTTTGGAAAGGAAGGCGGTGTTTCCCTGAGAAATAAATCCTCCCGGATCCCGACGGGTTCTTGTCCCCGGCGCAGTGGCAAAAGGCGCCGAGTGGGACAGCTGACACCGTGCACCCACTGGGCGCCAAGAACAGGGCTCAGGGACTTGCAGGCATTTGTTAATTCAACCCGGCAGCGATACCACCACCAAGTTTGATGATGGTCTCGAGTTTTCTGCCCAGGTTACATCACATTCCCCCACTTCCCCTACCAGGCTCTGTCGAGGAGGAAACAGATGCACCGTCTCTGACCGCAGGCCTCTCTGACTGGCCCTCAGTCTCTTTGAATGACGATTACTTGCGGAGCAATCACCTTCCCTGATTAATGCCTACAGGGAGGGCAGGTCCTGGAGGATGAGCTCCTTCACACGGGATTTTGTCTTAATGAGAACGACCCAGAGGAAGGGAACGATGGCGCCTAGGCTCCACCTGCCTTTTAGCTCCAAGCCGATGAAGCCGGGCAGCGGTGTGCTCCCTACCTCCTCCTCTGCTGCGATGAAGACCTGCACCCCGGCCACAGAAAGCAGCATTTGTTCCCGTGCTTCCATCTGACCGCACGATGTCGTTCCATTACCGTCCACTCTCATGTTTCTCTGAGAGTGTGCCCCGGAGGTGAATTTGGGAGACTTCAGAACTTGGTGTACAAACTGCAGAAACAGTTATTTATTAACTTTTTTTTCACCGTGAATGGAAAAGGGACCTGCAAATGCAGGTGGGACACGGAGGAGTAGGGTGGCTCTCGTGCATGGAAATCTGTCTACATTCCTCCGAGCTAAAAATACAGATGCAAATGGCCCTGCTGTTTTATCGATTCGTACCTGGGGGAGGTCGCATTCCCCAAGAGCGGTGGGAAATGCAGGTTTTGCATCTCGCGCCATTGTTCCAGGTGGGCCCTTATTTCTTTTGCAGGCGGTTTATAGTTTGTCAGTAGAAAGAGGTGATTTGGTAGATCAGACTTTAAATTGTAGCGTATCATGCTCAAAATAAATCTCAGACTATTCACCTTTTCAGCAAACACCTGAAAGGCAATTATTTTAAAGACTAAGGAGCAGCAAAACATTTCTTTAGCATGCAAATAAAGGTGTGATAATACAGGTGTCACCTTTCATAGCGCATTTGCTAGAACCTTGAAACGTGTGTCACGTGATCCCAGATCCCGGCTAGAGAGCAGCACAACTTCTGGGTGTAGTTAGCAGAAGGTCTCATCACCTGCCAAGGGAGCGGTAAGTGACTCTGTCCCCATTAAACACGAAGCCCCCTTCCGCCTCCTCTCACCCCAAGGCAACCACCATTCTGCTTTCGGTTTCTATGGTTTGATGACTTTAGATCCTTCTAGGAGTGGAATCATATAGTATTCGACTTTTTGTGTCTGTTTTATTTTTCTGAGCATAACGTCCTCAGGGTTCATCCATGTAACAGCACGTGACAGGACTGCCCCCTTTTTAAAATCTGTATAATATTCCACTACACAATTTCTTTATCCGTTCATCTGTCAATGGACATCTGGGTTGTTTTGACCTCTTGGCTGTTATGAATAATGCTTCTGTGAACATGGGAGTATATATATCCGTTTGAATCCCAGCTGTCATTTCCTTCGGATATATACCCAGTAGCAGGATTGCTGGATCATACAGTAATTCTATCTTCAATTTGTTGAGGAACCTGTGCACTGTTTTCCATAATGGCTGCACCATTTTCCATCACCACCCACAGTGCACGAGAATTCCAGTCTCTGCATCCTCCCACGCTCATTTTCTGTTTGGGATGGTGGCCATCCCTCGTGGGTGTGCAGTCGACTTCTTGAAGGAGTGCTTGTTTATTGCATTTGGTCATAACTCAGATAAGGCTGAGGTGTGTGGAAGCGGCTATTCCCCACATAGCTGGAGCCTCCGAGGAAACTTAGCTTCTAATCATGTGTGCAGTGTCCTGGAGTAAGGACACAGATGAAAGCTCTGCCTTTGGATCAAAGCCGCCACTCCATCCCCATCACTGCTGGCAACGGGCAGGGACCAAGGCTGGTTTGTCAGCCTTGCCAGTGACACTGCCTGCCCCGGTCTCTCTCTCTCAGTTGGTACTGTCACTTTTTTCTTCGGGATCAGGGATATTTGGGTAAGTTTTCTTTTCTCCTGTCTAAATATCATATATATATATATATATATATATTTTTTTTTTTTTTTTTTTTGCCACAGAAAATGATCACGGATATGCTGTTGTGACGGCTCTTTAATGAATGACACAGCGATGATAAGAGCAGAGAGGGAAAAAGTGGACAGATCGCCAAGCCACCTGGAGGAGAGAAGCCATTTCCTGAGATGCTGAATTGACTGCTCTCTAATTCACAAATATAACAGCTCATGTTGGGGATGTGGTAAGAGTGATTCCTGACCCATCTTCCAGAGTCAGAAGAAAGAGGAGCTGTGAACAGAACTCGGCCACGATTAGCTGTTTCTCCTCATAAAGCAAAATACGGAAAATAATGGAAAAGGCATGTGTCATTTTCATGTGTAATCGTTCACTTAGAAACACAAACATATTAGGAATTGGAGACACCAGAAAAATAAAATCGAGACATAGGCCAAGGAAAGGGTTATCTTTGAGGTTTATTTCTTTTTTTCCTCCTAGATTTTCTCCCAGGTTCCCATTTCCTTTTTGTGCTGTTCAATGTTTCTTTTGGAACTTAGGGCCTTGGAAAGGGCCCAGCAAAGAACACAGTCGTGGTACACACCAACGCAGGGAAATCTTTTTCCAAACCATACTCCATTCTGACTTATTTTTCTATGAATATTAACTGTCTGTGTTATGAATTAATTGACAATTTTAGCTGTAGCTCAAACTCCCAAATGGTTCAAGCCAGTGGCCACCTCACCAGGCAGGTCGAGTCTGCAAAACAGAAGGAGCCTCCCTGGGCACCTGATTCTCAGAAGCTCAGCAACACAGAGCACGTGTCCCTGGATCCTAGGGCTTCGGTGTGTGTTGTCAATCGCTGGTGCACGTTTGGTTGCGCAAAACTGTGGGTTGCAATGCCTGGTGAATAACTGGAGGGGAAGATTCGGGGGTGGGGGGCTCCTGGATTTAAACATGTAATTAGCTATAAGCCCTCCTCTCCACCCATGCCCTTTCTTTTACGTCTTGTTTTTACTTTTTACAACCAGGGCACCGATGTTCCTTATAAAAGAGGAAAATGGCCATTCCCATGCTTAAGGTAGCACCCGTCCAGAAACTCCATCCTGTTCCCTGCAGGGTGGCTGGTTTTAAGCCAGGTAAGAAAGCACAAGTTCACTGCGGACACTTGCCCCTCTGTCGCCACCACTGCCATCTGCTTGGGGTACAGTTTACCAGGACGGGCCCAGGGGTGCGTCAGCTGCTGGCAACACTGAGGCTTGCTGTCCTCCTGAGCCTCTGACACCTTCTCACACAAAGGAAAGAAGGAACGTTTCCTCTCTCCCCGGGTGGGTCCCAGCTGCCTTCCCTGTACAAAATAGAAACGCCTTCCTCTTGGAAGGAGCCAAGTCTGTGCTTGGCGGGGCAGAGGGCATCGTGTTCTGTTTTACTTATTTATGTTGCTTTGCCGGAGAGGATTCTCTGCTTCCTTGATTGTTTCCCTGCCTGTGTTTTCAAGGTTAGCCAGACCTGATGGGTAACCCCTGCTCGGTCCTTGGGGTTTGCAAATGACGTGGCCTCTGGCTGTTTGGGTCCCAGCAATGTTCCTGCTTCCCCAGTGGAGCTGCCGCCTCTTCCTACGCACTGATTTCACATTCATATCAAAGCCAAGAGCAGACGTGGGGCGAGCCTTAAGGTCACTCACGAGCTTTGGCTGCAGACAAGGGATCTGTACTAATTGCCAAACAAAGCCATGTTAGGCAGTGCAACAACCAGCGAGTGCAAGGGTGTCCTTGAATCCAAGGGGCAGGGACTCCAGGGGACCAGACGAGAGATGGGGATTGCAGGGAGGTTGTGTGCATCCCCGTCGGCGATGCTCCCAGCCTTCGCCCGCCTTTCCTGACTCAGAGACTCTGAGTCGTGACACGTACCTCTCCCCTGCTCCTGCTGCCGGCTTTCCGGGCCTCTACCTTTGCTATTGCACCTTCCCAGTGTTCAAAAACAAAGGTGCGCCCACGCGCTGCTGTCTGCTCTCTACGGAGGACTGTGGTCTCCGTGAAACCTAGGAAGCTCCAGTCCTAGACCAGCCCTTTTCACGTTGCAGGATGAACACGAAAACCCTGGGGATCTTGTCAAAATGCAGATTTTGATGCGACAGTTGCGGGTGGCCTCCCCCAACCCTGCGAGTCTGCGTTTCTTACTAGGGAGGCTGAGGCTGCCGTCCTCACCTGTGCTTTGAGTCCACCAGCTCGACTGTGTTGGAACCAAGCAAGAGCACAGCAGGCCTCCCGACGGCGAGCATCCCCACCCCTGTAGGTGCTCCTTTCCTGCCCAGCAGCACTCTGAGAAGAAACACTTAACTCAGCAGGGAGAAGATGCTTCTCGTATTGGGGAGGGTGTTGGTGGTGATGAATCAGGGCCAACAAGATGGAACTAATTTGGGTACCAGGTGCATTGTTCCTATGAATGATTCCAAGAGGGAGGTTCTATGAGTATCCCCTTTTACAGATGTGGAAACTGAGGCTCAGAATAGCTAATTATCTTGCAAGCTCATGGCTGAGCTAGTCTTTGGATTGGGTATCTCTGCTGTATTGTCTCACTAAATGTGATGAAAGAGTCAGGCTTCTGCTTCTGGGAAGATGGAGTAGATTTATTGCTCCCATTCCCTCTGCTAAGTTTAGTAAAAACTCACCAACAGTGTAGGAGGATTCTCTTTCCTCTACATCCTCACCAACCCTTGTTATTTCTCATCTTTTTGATAGTAGCCATTCTAACAGGTGTGAAGTGATATCTCCTTGTGGTTTTAATTTGCATTTCTCTAATAATTAATGATGTGGAACATCCTTCCATGTGCCTGTTGCCTATCTGTATGTCTTGTTTGGGAAAATGTCTATTCAGCTCTTTTGCCCATGTTTTAATTGGGTTTCTTTTGAGGTTGTTGTTGAGTTGTATGAGTTTTTATATATTTTGGATAGTAACCCCTTATCAGATATGATTTGCAAATATCTTCTCCCATTTGGTACATTGTCTTTTTGTTTCATTGATGGTTTCCTTCACTGTGCAGAAGCTTTTTAGTTTGACGTAGTCCCATTTGTTTATTTTTGCTTTTGTTTCCTTTGCCTGGAGAGACTTATCCAGAAAGATATTGCTAAGACAAATGTCAAAGAAAGTACTGCCCATGTTTTCTTCTAGGAGTTTTATGGCTTCAGGTCTTACATTCAAGGCTTTACTCCATTTTGAGTTGATTTTTGTGTATGGTGTAAGATAGTGGTCTAGTTTTATTCTTTTGCATGTGGTTGTTCAGTTTTCCCAGCACCATTTATGGAAGAGACTATCCTTTCTCCATTGTATGTTCTTTGCTCCTTTGTCATAAATTAATTGACCATATCTGTGTAGATTTATTTCTGGGCTTTCAGTTCTGTTCCATTGATCTGTGTCTGTTTTTCTGCCAATACTGTGCTGTTTTGATTACTATAGCTTTGTAATATAATTTAAGATCATGGATGTGATACCTCCAGCTTTGTTCTTCTTTCTCAGGATTGCTTTGGCTATTCAGGGTCTTTTGTGGTTCCATATAAAAGTTATTGTTCTGGGTTCTATTTCTGTGAAAAATGTAGTTGGGATTTTGCTAGTGATTGCATTGAATCTGTAGATTGCTTTAGGTACATTTAGGACATTTTAACAATGTTAATTCTTCCAATCCATGAACACAGCCTATCTTTCCATTTCTTTGTGCTCTCACCACTCTTATGCAACATATTGCTGGAAGTTATACCCAATACAATACGGCAAAAAAGAAAATAAAGTAATCCATATGTAAAACAAAGAAATTACACTGCCTCTTTTTGCAGAGGACATAATTGCTTACTTAGAAAATCCCAAAGGAATCTACAAAAAATCTCCCACAACTAGTAAGTAAGTTCATTGTGGTTGCAGGATATGGGATAAACATAAAAAGTTAATTTTATTTCTGTATAAAATACAGAATACACAACTGGCAATGCACACACAGACATCAAATTAAACCACAACACTACTTGCAATTGTTGAGAAATAAATAGTTAGATATAAATGTAACAATATGTGCACACGGCTTTTATGTTGAAAAACTATAAATACTGTAGCTGTTGCACTCTTGGGCATTTATGCCCGAGAAATAAAAACTTAGATTCACACAAATCCTGTATGTGAATGTTCATAACAGCTTTATTCATAATAGCTAAAAATTGGGGAAAACCCACATGTGCTTTAATGAGTGAACAGTGCACCCATAACATGGAATATTATTTGCCAAAAAAAAAATATTGAACCACTGAACATAATGACATAGATGAAACTCTAGAGGACTATGATGAATGAAAAAAGATCCCAAAAGTTTACCTTCTAAATGATTCCATGTATGTAAGCTTCTTGAAATGACAAAAAGTTTATGGACATGGAGGACAGATTAGTGGTTGCCAGGCACTGAGAAGGAGTCAGGGGTAGACAGGAAGATGGTGTGGACATGAAAGAACAACACGAGGGGGGTTCTTGTGGTCATGGAAACATGCTCTGTATCTTGACAGTATCAATGTCAGAGCCTCAGCCACGAGACTGTACCACACATTTTGCAAGATGTTACCATTATGGGAAACTGGGCAAAAAGAACAGGGAATCTCTCTGTGTTTTCTTAAAACTTCATGTGACTCTACAACCATGTCAAAATAAAACATTGAATTCTCTAAACATTTGCTGATAACACCTGAAGCTAACAAAACATTGTAAATTAACTATACTTCAATTTGAAAACAATTCACTGACATAGGGAATTCTTACACAGCTGATATAAAAGCATATTTGAACCTCAACCTCACTTGGACTAGGCAGAGGGTTTTCAGTAATAGAATCCAAGACGAAATCTAATTTGGTTTTCACATGTGACCGATCAATATTTGAAATCTGCACAACTGGCTGGTCTAAAATAAATATGTCTTCAGTGAACTGGAGAAGGCAAATTCTGTTTTTGAAATTGTTCTGAGATTTACAAAGAGATTTAAAAAAAAGAAAAAAGTTCAAGAAAGTGGAAAAAAGCTATCTACCTAAATGAGTATAAGAGTCAAGGAAAATGTATACTATGGAAAGAGTCCTTATGGAACGTGTCAACCCAGATGCGTTTGATAGAAGTGAGTAAACATAAATTGTCTTGCTTATAGTGAAGGAGTTTGACTTAAAACATAGTTCTTCATATCATCTGGACCAAAGTTTTATCGTGAAAATGGTGGTGAGTGTTCTGAGACAAAGCTGCTCTATTTTATGAACTAAGACATCTTGGTGTTTAAGTATTTTGGGGGAAAAAATCCATTTTCTCTAATTGGTCAAGGAGAAACTTTTGTAATAACCGCATCAAGGATTTACTGTCTGCCAGAGGGTTCTTCCGAGGCTCACTCACTCCATGGCATGTAGTCTGCCCTCATGGGGTTCACGGTCCACGGGGCAGCTTGCCTCATTGTATTTTCTTAGTAAGGAGCTACTCTAATTATTTTTATTTTACAGTTTAGTGGTTCTCAACTGGGGGTGATTCTGTCCTCCTGGGCACATGCTGCCAGGTCTGGATACATTTTTGGTTGTCCTGACTACACAGGTGCTACTGGCATCTAGTCGGGGGAGAGACCAGGGATGCTGCTAACCCCTCCCCGCCATGCACAGGACAGCCCTACAACAGGAAATGATCCAGCCCCCAATGTCAATTGTGCTGCCACTGGGAAACCTGTTACAGCAGAACGAAAGGGCTGCTGAGAAGTCAAGCTCTTTGCCAGAGGGGACCAGCCAGTCTGCAGCACAGCAGAGAGTTGAACCCAGGTCTGAACAACTGCTCTGTCTCACTGTGTTTACCACATGGGACCTGCAACGTCAGCAACTCTGCTGGCTCTGCGTGAAAATCTTGAACATTTGGCCGCCTGGAAGCACCTGATATCAGAGGGGCAGGGCCCAGCTGTCGTCACTGTGAGACCAGAATCCAAGAATTTTGAGCTGAATACCTGGGGGAGTTCTTGCACGATCTCATGCTGTTTAAGTTTTCCCAGACTTCTCCCCAACTTCCGACCTTGACTTCTGCTGGCCTCTGACCCCTCACTGTGATCTTTAAGTCTGGTTTGGGCTCTGGAAGATCTCCAGGGACAGAAGTGAGATGGACTTCATTCTGACCCCTCGATGGGAGTAGCCCCCCACAATGTATTTCTCTCCCCCCTCAACTCAACTCCTTCATCCCATATTTTTCCCCTGAGTTTGAGCAAAAAGACGAGACGGGGGAAAAAATGATGAGACGGAGAGAAGACATCTAGAAGTAATCTAACCATAAAAATCAGAGGTCACCACCACCTCCCCTCAGAGCAAACAGCACTTTATTACTTTTGATTGTGTCCGCTATTGAACCTTAAATTAGTTAAAAGGAAACAGGGTGCTCTCCTATTTCTTTCTCCTTTGCTTAAACAAATAGTAACATTCTCAGAAGAGAACTTGCGCTGAAGCGAATTACCGTTACTTTCAATAAGTTCCAACAGTGCTGCTATAGTAACTGTCTTAACCATGATTAATGTAGGAAACATTAGGAAGTCATGTTATTATTATTCTAAATTAGGTTTTGCTTGAATTAATTTTTATGCATGGTTACTAAGATGTAAAAGAGTTTCTGAATTGCTAATTGTAACATTCCTTCTTTGGAGATAAGATGAGATTGGGAACACAACGGCTCCTGATGAAGGATTTTTAGTTTGAATATTGGCCTAAGGGCCAACGTATTATTTAGTCAGTAGCCTGCTAAGGAACTGTAGCTTGACACCCACGGAGGCCTTAGTTCAAGATTTTCTTTTAGCGTCGCCCACCTGCAGCGACTTTGCGGATAAAGCACAATGGTTATTCATATCATATCATTTTCACGGTTTGGGGGGGTAGGAAGGGAGGGAAGCAGCCCCATACAGAGCCAATGGTACCCTTTCCTTTCTCTTTCTAGTGATGCTGGGAAAGATAAAAACAAGTACATACGATGCGTTGATTGAGTGCTGACCACGTGGCAGGCATGTATCAAGTGTTCTCCATCCATCCATTCATCTCACAAAGACTGGCTGAGTGTCTGCCGCGTGCAGGGCATGGTGGGTGCTGTGGATGGACTAGAGAATGCTGGCCTCCGTCCTCCTAGAACCTACATTTTACGGAGATAGACAAGAGGCGTCTGAGAGGAAGTGGGCCGGAGGGAAGTGGTTGGGGGTGAGCCAGAGAGAGGGTGGGTATGTGGTCAGACGTTGCAGAACCTTGTGGGACACTGGGTTGGGGGGATCTTGGCTTTTCCTGGGTAGAATAAAAACTGACTCCTACAAAACAGCATGGAATAAAAAGCAGCTCCATTTGAAGAATGGATTTGCGATGATTTACAGAAGACGAGTCTCTATCATCCAAGCATACGAGGACATCACATTATTTAGTAATCAGATCCATGAAAAATTAAATAAGGTCGCACTGAATGAGCTGGGGAAAATTTCTTAAATCTGGTAATACCACATGTTGACAAGGATGTGGGGAATGTTGACATCACCAGGAACTACTGAGGCAAAGGTCCTGACAATCAGCCGACCATCACTTCGTCACACAAATCATATGAATATGCTCTGAACCAGCCATGCCTTTCGCGGTTATGTTTGCCCACGCAGCCCTCACACAGGCTCCCAATAGGACACACCCAGGAGTGGAGAGGGAAAGCGTGGGATGCACACCACCCACCATGAAAGAGATGCACGTCTTGCTAAATGGTTAGATCTGTAAATATGGAGCTGAGTAAATAATGCAAGCAGCGGAGGAGTGACAAAATACCAACGTGCATTCTCCAAGAATGCCCTCAGGCAAAAAGATACATGTGAAATGTAGGAGGTGCTACCTGCGTGGTGGAGTCGACAGGAGCCAAGTATGGGGCACAAGGAAGGCAGAAGGTTTAGACGAACAATAACGCACCAGGCGCTCTGATTGATGGTATTCTTCACACAAAGAATCTGGAGAGTTTTCTTTTACTTTTAAGATTCTACTTGGGGCTTCCCTGGTGGCGCAGTGGTTGGGAGTCCGCCTGCCGATGCAGGAGACGTGGGTTCCTGCCCCGGTCCGGGAAGATCCCACATGCTGCGGAGTGGCTGGGCCCGTGAGCCATGGCCGCTGAGCCTGCGCGTCTGGAGCCTGTGCTCCGCAACGGGAGAGGCCACAACAGTGAGGGACCGCGTACCGCAAAAAAAAAAAAAAAAAAGATTCTACTTGGTCAAGGAAGCTACTAATCTAGGACTTTTGTCACTTGAAAACTTGAAGCTAGAATGGGAACCCTGAAATAGCAGGACCGTGGCTGGCTGGGGAGTAGCATAGGATCCACAGTAATGCCTGGAAAACAGAAGTTACTTGGTCAATGGTGTAAAAAAACTAATTAATATAAATGAATAAAAAGTAAATATTTTTCTCTTGGCTGTTCCTTAAAGCTCCAGTATGGTGTCCCAAGCATTTCTCGCATTTGGCCTTATTACGTGCATGCGTGCTGGCTTCCCCGTGACGAGCCACACTCTGTACCTGGGTTGTTCTCACCTCCCCACACCCCTTGAACTGGATCATGTCCCCACATCCTTAGTTCTTGACTTAACTCTTCAAGGAAGACTTCCTGACCTCCGAACTAGGGTAAGAACCCTGTTAAGGATCTTCTTTTCCCATTCGGTGGCATTCGTTTGCTGGTGACCTCTCACCACTGTAATTAGAGAATTATTGTCTAATTATTTTTTAATAACTGTCTCTCCTGTTAGATTCCCCAAGCCCAGAGATTCATTCTGATGTTACTGAATCCCTTGGACCAGACACCTAATAAGTAATTTATAAATTTTATTGCTGGAATAATGAGCTGTTGGAATAAAGTAAAAATGAGAGTTAGATAATTTTTTTCTTTTGAGCAGTTTAAGTTAAAGTTTTCAAAGGGCAGAGAGTTGAAGCTGCGGTGCTAACCTGCCTCTCCATGGATTTCCATTCCCAGCCCAGCCCTTGACATTCATTAGCACGTTCAAGGGGCAGCTTATCAGTGGGGCCCCTGAGTTAACACAGAAAAGCACTTTTCTCCCCCAAAGTTTCCCAACATCAAGATGAAGAGGGCGGGCAGCCTCGCTTTCAGATCTCAGGGCCTATTTTCTCAAAACTCATCAGAGTTTTGACCATATACCTTCTTTAAAACAATTTGGTAAATAAGGGCTTAAAATCTCAGAAAGAAGAAAATGAGATGTTTATTTCTTACTAACTGGCAGCTTTTTAATACTGGCTGTGGAATGATGATTTAAATTGTGGGTGGTGTATGTGTGCTGTGTTTGTATTCTTCCAGCGTCTCAGGAAAATATTTCAGTTTGCTAGTCATTTGGTCTCCAGAGCATGGCCATTTCCATGGCTTTCTATGGGGCTTGGGGGTCTAAGCCTAGGGGGTTAGGGAGAATTCACAGGGGCAAGAGAAGCTTAAGTCTTCTGGTTCCAGATTTGCTGAGGTCTGCTCTGTTTTTCCATTCCCTCGTTCCAGCCTTAGCTTTGAAATGGGAAATGCAAGGCAGGATCCTTTGTTCATTATTGACTTATTTGTCTCTGTTGGTTAATTGCTTTTTATTATCTCTTGAATGGAATAATTATGTGCACAATCCACCAAATTCTGCTTTTTATTAACATTTTATTTAGAAATGCTTTGTACTGAATGGGTTTTATGAGTGACTGTGTGTGTGTGTGTGTGTGTGCGCGTGTGTGTGCATAGATTTATCTAGCAGCAACTGATCCGCTGCCAACAATTAAACCTCGAAAAATCGGGGATTGGCGACATACTTTTTTCCAGTCCAAAATCCAACGACCTTCTTTACCCTTCCAGGTTTGCTGTTTTCTTATTACATTAGCTTTTACATGTCCTCAGGGCAATTTTGTCACTTTGAAAAGATATTTTAAATTGAGTGATACTTTGGCAGTACGCAGGCAATGTCTTACATGTTAAGTTTGTATCCTCACTTTGGGGCTTCCCTGGTGGCACAGTGGATAGGAATCCGCCAGCCAATGCAGGGGACACGGGTTCGAGCCCTGGTCCAGGAAGATCCCACATGCCGTGGAGCAACTAAGCCCATGCGTCACAACTACTGAGACTGTGCTCTAGAGCCCGTGAACCACAACTACTGAAGCCTGCACGCTTAGAGCCCGTGCTCTGCAACAAGAGAAGCCACTGCAACGAGAAGCCAGCACACCACAACGAAGAGTAGTCCCCGCTCACCGCAACTAGGGAAAGTCCACGCACAGCAACAAAGACCCAACGCAGCCAAAAATAAATAAAATAAATAGATTTATTTATTTAAAAAAGTATGTATCCTTGCTTTAATGTGTGTCATATTGAGATCTGGGAGGAATGCCCAGTGACCAAGAAGATTTTCCCTGAAGACGTATTTAGGGATGCATATTTTCCTTGGCTCTCCTAAGCACACATGATCTGGGTGTGAGCATCCCTCAAGAAAAACAGAGTCAGCTGATGGCTCTTTTACACTGTTTCCATTAAAAATTCAGCTCTCACCCAATTGCATTTATCAAATTTCCTTTATCACCTTTAACCCTGGAAGCAGATCACTAGCCTATTAATGGTGTAGATCTTGGGGTGTTTAAATAACTCTGTATTATATTTTAAAAGGCCCAAGTTAGGAAGGAAAGAGTTTCACAGAATAAACCCGCACTACAGCCACTCTCCCACGGCTTAAATTTAAAGCTCTAGAAAAAGTACAAATGACAGTTATCTGGTCTGAACATAAGTGGGTTGACTGCCTGGCAAAACAACACAAACCACAATAAACCTTACCAAGAGGATGTAACAGGAGTCATAGCATAGAATTCAAAATGTTCAGAATACAATCCAGAACAGCCCAACATACAAAGCCAAGAGAAATGTGATCAATTGTCAAGGAAAAGACAATCAGCAAAATTCCAACCCCACGATGAGTCAAATTTTGAAATGATCAGGTAAAGACATTTAAGCAATTATTCGAACTATGTTGCATAAAGTAAAGGTAAACATGCTTGAAATGAATAGAAATATACAATTTCTCAGAAGGGAAACAAATGGTATAAAAAAGAAGCAAATGGAAATTTTAGAAGTGAGTATTTAATATCTGAAATTAAACTCACTGGATGAGTGCAATTTTAAAATGCAGATACATAAAGAATTATTGGATTTGAAGCTAGACCAAGAAAAAAATTCCAATCTGAAGAACCCAGAAAAAATTTAATGAGAATGAATAGCATCTATTGGGTGATATCACAAGTTCTAACTTTTTTTTGCCTGTATCAGAAGGAGAGGAGAAAGAGATTAATGCAGAAAAAAAAAATAGCCGAAGATATCTTAAATTTGGTGAAAGACATAAATTTATAGATCAAGGAAACTAAAAAACCCAAACAAGCTAAAAACAAAAAAATCACAGACACATCTTAATCAAAGTACTGAAAGAAAAATAAAGACAAAGAAAAAAATCGAGAAAACAGTTTGAGGACAGGGGTTTTTCATCAGAAATCATGGTGGCCAGAAAACATCTTTAAAACCCATAAATAAAGGAATTATCTCTCCAGACATCATACTTAATGGTTAGAAACTAGAAACTTTCCTTATTACGATTAGGAACAAAGCAAGGACATGCACTCTCACCACTGAGAACAATGTGACCCAACATTGTTCTGGAAATCCTGGCCAGTGCAATGACAGGAGGAAAGGAAGGAGAATATGTACAAATGGTGAATGGAGACATAAAACTGTTTCTGCTCACAGATGCCATGATTGTTTGTGTGGAAAATCCTTAAAAATGGACCACCTCCCCACAAACCCTGGAACTAACAAGGGAGTATGGAACAGTCATAGGACATGAGATTAGATTAAAATACAAAAGTCAAATATATAACCACCTCCCCACAAACCCTGGAACTAACAAGGGAGTATGGAAAGGTCATAGGACATGAGATTAGATTAAAATACAAAAGTCAAATATATATATTAAAATGCAAAAAGTCAAATATATAACTTTTATATATAAATATAAAAGTCTTTTGCTGTGCAGAAGCTTTTGAGTTTGATGTAGTCACACATCTATTTTTGCCTTTGTTGCCTATGATTTTGGTGTCAAGCCCATGAAATCATTGCCAAGACCAGTGTCATGAAGCTCTTCCCCTCACTTGTTAAAGGTTCCAGTTATCCAATGGACTTGGAAAACTGCAAAATATGGGGAAGGGGTCATGGGGAACCAGCAAGTTCTGGATGAGAGAAGAGGGAAATAGTCAAAACAATCTACGGGCGCAGTGGGAGCTCTGAGTCCCACCATTCACCTTTGCTCTTGAAAAGTTCCTGGGAAAGGAAGTCAGCACATCAATGAAGGACTCCATCTGCTTAATCTGGAACAGAGGACGGCCCTGGGTTGGGGGCAAAAGAAGGGAGATTGGCGTTTACCATTCCTGTCTGACTGATACTGACTCAGAGGCCATCAGTGAGGATAAATATTGGAACACAGCCCAATTCTCAATCCTCCCAAGTGGTCCATGAATTTAGAAAATGAAAATCTTGCCATCACAAGCAATCAGAAGTCCATTCACTCACTTTTATCATACTGAGGGGAGAGATCAAATTCTGTGATGTCCTTGGCACGTGGTGCTTTTAAAAACAGATCTCTAAGGCAAATGCATCTGAATGAATGTTTAATCTTCTCTTTCTTCTGCCGTGGGCCAGGGAGCAGGGTTGGGTCCAGCAAGGAAGAGGATATTTCTGTCCAAGCAGAGCCCGGAGCGTGGGACACCTGCTCTGCCTGGACTTGACACCCAGTAAACATCCTTCTCCATAAGCAACAGAAAGGGCCAGCAGCCTCGGAAGGAACTGGTGAATTTCCATCACACAGAAAAGCTGGAGGAAGAAAAAGGAAGGGTAACAGAATACTTGGGGTGGGATTTCTGTTCAAAGCACTGTGATGGTTTTAGCTCTGCTTCCCTAAGTTACCTGGTGCAAGTTAGTAATTGCTGTTTCAAAGGAAACCTTCCCGGAACAAAGTGTCTCATTGCTCGAACTAGCCTAGTTTTTACCCTTTCCAGAGAGTGACTTTTATCTGGGAAATGCTAATGGGACCGGCAAATACCTGTAACTCGAGGCGAGCAAGGGATCTCTGGGCACTGGGCGTGCGGATTGCGGATCGAAGCTCACGGAGAAGTTCAGTCCAACTCTCCCTGAGGCCAATATCCGTTATACCTATAATTGCTGCTAAAAGTTCAGGGTGGCATTTCGCTGATGTGCCTAAAATAGTCTTCTTGGGGTTGTTGGATGTGATTTGACAGTGGTTAAGGTACAAGGGGCAATGATCCAGCTGAAATCTTGTCTAAGTCATTTTGATAAGTGAACTGCCGAGCAAAAGCTCCTTAATTGCTCCCATATTCTTCAGTTGTTCCATTTAGCAGGGTCCTCTGAAAGGTCATTAATCAATCACTAAGGATGGGAAGGTTTTGCATTTTGCTTGCTTAACAAAACACAGCCCTAAAAAACTATCTCCCACTTAATTTCAGATTAGCTGATACTGGGGTGCCTTGCACTAATAGGCAGTCATTCTCTTTAACTGTGCTTTGGGGAATGTGTCTGTTTGCTGTGGGTCGATGGACGGGGACCGGGAGCTTAGGGCTTGGAAGGAAGGAGGTCTTTTCTAAGGGCACTGGAAGAATCGTCAGTTGGATTTCTAAACTTTAAAATGTGAGGGGCGGGGGACCTTCAAGATGGTGGAGGAGTAAGATGTGGAGATCATCTACCTCCCCACAAATACATCAGAAATACATCTACACGTGGAACAACTCCTACAGAACACCTACTGAACGCTGGCAGAAGACCTCAGACCTCCCGAAAGGCAAGAGACTCCCCACGTATCTGGGTAGGGCAAAAGAAAAAAGAATAACAGAGACAAAAGAATGGGGATGGGACCTGCACCAGTGGGAGGGAGCTGTGAAGGAGGAAAGGTTTCCACACACTAGGAAGCTCCTTCACTGGCGGAGACGGGGATGGTGGGGGGGAAGCTTCGGAGCCGTGGAGGAGAGCGCAGCAACAAGGGAGCAGAGGGCAAAGCGGAGACATTCCTGTACAGAGGATCAGTGTCGACCAGCACTCACCAGCCCGTGAGGCTTGTCTGCTCACCTGCTGGGGCGGGTGGGGGCTGGGAGCTGAGGCTAGGGACTTGGAGGTCAGACCCCGGGGAGAGGACTGGGGTTGGCTGTGTGAACACAGGCTGAAGGGGGCTAGTGCACCACAGCTAGCCGGAAGGGAGTCCGGGAAATAGCCTGGACCTGCCTAAGAGGCAAGAGACCATTGTTTCGGGGTGTGTGAGGAGAGGGGATTCCTTCCCTGTGTGCCCACAGAAGGGAGAGCATTGCCTAAGCGAGCTCCAGAAAGAGGTGTGAACTGCGGCTATCAGCTCGGACCCCTGAGACGGGCATGAAACGCTAACACTGCTGCTGCAGCCACCAAGAATCCTGTGTGCAAGCACAGGTCACTATCCACCCCCAGCCCCCCAGGAGGCTGTGCAGCCTGCCACTTCCAGGGTCCCGTGATCCAGGGACAACTTCCCCAGGAGAACGCACGGCGCGCCTCAGGCTGGTGCAACGTCACACTGGCCTCGGCCGCCGCAAGCTCGCCCCGCATTCCAATTATGACTACTGTACCCCTCCCTCCCCCCAGCCTGAGTGAGCCAGAGCCCCCTAAGCAGCCGTTGCTTTAACCCCCTCCTGTGTGAGTGAAGACAGATGCCCTCAGGCGACCTACACACAAAGGAGCTGTGCGAACAAAGAAGAGAAAGGGAAATCTCTCCCAGCAGCCTCAGGAGCAGCGGATTAAATCCCACAGTCAACTTGATAAACGCTGCATCTGTGGAAAATCTGAAGAGACAACGAACGTTCCCAAAATTAAGGCAGTAGACTTTGGGAGCAACTGTAGACTTGGGGTTTACTTTCTGCATCTGGTTTGTTTCTGATTTTTATGTTTATCTAAGTTTAGTTTTTAGCACTTGTTATCATTGGTGGATTTGTTAATTGGTTTGGTTGCCCTCTTCTTTTTATAATTATTATTTTATTTTAATAATTAAAAAAAAATTTTAAATCTGTTTCTTCTTTCTTTTTTTCTCCCTTTTCTTCTGAGCCGTGTGGCTGACAGGGTCTTGTTGCTCTGGCCTGGTGTCAGGCCTCAGCCTCTGAGATGGGAGAGCTGAGTTCAGGACACTGGACCACCAGAGACCTCCCAGCCCCACATAATATCAATCAGTGAGAGTTCTCTCAGAGATCTCTGTCTCAATGCTAAGACCCAGCTCCACCCAGTGGACAGCAAGCTCCAGTGCTGGATGCCCCATGCCAAACAACTAGCAAGACAGGAACATAACCCCACCCATTAGCAGAGAGGCTGCCTAAAATCATACTAAATTCACGGACACCCCAAAACACACCACCGGACGTGGCCCTGCCCACCAGAAATACAAGATCAACCCACACCCACCAGAACACAGGCACCAGTCCCCTCCAACACGAGCCACTGAACCAATCTCACCCACTGGGGGCAGGCACCAAAAACAACAGGAACTATGAACCTGCAGTCTGCGAAAAGAAGACTCCAAGCACATTAAGTTAAACAAAATGAGAAGACAGAGAAATATGCAGCAGATGAAGGAGCAAGGTAAAAACCCCCCAGACCAAACAAATGAAGAGGAAATAGGCAGTCTACCTGAAAAAGAATTCAGAGTAATGATAGTAAAGATGATCCAAAATCTCAGAAATACAATGGAGAAAATACAAGAAACGTTTAACAAGGACCTAGAAGAACTAAAGAACAAACAAACAATGATGAACAACACAATACATGAAATTTAAAATTCTCTAGAAGGAATCAATAGCAGAATAACTGAGGCAGAAGAACAGATAAGTGATCTGGAAGATAAAATACTGGAAATAACTACTGCAGAGCAGAATAAAGAAAAAAGAGTGAAAAGACTTGAGGACAGTCTCAGAGATTTCTGGGACAACATTAAATGCACCTTGAATTATAGGGGTCCCAGAAGAAGAAGAGAAAAAGAAAGGGTCCAAGAAAATATTTGAAGAGATTATAGTTGCAAACTTCCGTAACATGGAAAGGAACTAGTCAGTCAAGTCCAGGAAGTGCAGAGAGTCCCATACAGGATAAATCCAAGGAGAAACACGCCAAGACACATATTAATCAAACTATCAAAAATTAAATACAAAGAAAAATATTAAAAGCAGCAAGGGAAAAGCAACAAATAAAATACAAGGGAATCCCCATAAGGTTAACTAACAGCTGATTTTCAGCAGAAACTCTGCAAGCCAGAAGGGAGTGGCAAGACATATTTAGAGTGATGAAAGGGGAAAACCTACAACCAAGATTACTCTACCCAGCAAGGGATCTCATTCAGATTCAACCGAGAAATTAAAACCTTTACAGACAAGCGAAAGCTAAGAGAATTCAGCACCACCAAACCCGCTTTACAACAAATGCTAAAGGAACTTCTCTAGGCAGGAAACACAAGAGAAGGAAAGACCTACAATAACAAACCCAAAACAATTTAAAAAATGGTAATAGGAACATACATAGCGGTAATTACCTTAAATGTAAATGGATTAAAATGCTCCAACCAAAAGACATGGACTGGCTGAATGGATACAAAAACAAGACCTGTATATATGCTATCTACAAGAGACCCACTTCAGACCTAGGGTCACATACAGACTCAAAGTGAGGGGATGGAAAAAGATATTCCATGCAAATGGAAATCAAAAGAAAGCTGGAATAGCAATTCTCATATCAGACAAAATAGACTTTAATAGAAAGAATATTACAAGAGCCAAAGAAGGACACTACAAAAAGATCAAAAGATCAATCCAAGAAGAAGACATAACAATTGTAAATATTCATGCACCCAACACAGGAGCATCTCAATACATAAGGCAAATGCTAACAGCCATAAAAGGGGAAATCGACAGTAACACAATCATAGTATGGGATTTTAACACCCCATTTTCACCAATGGACAGATCATCCAAAATGAAAATAAATAAGGAAAAAAATCTTTAAATGGCACATTAAACAAGGTGGACTTAATTGATATTTACAGGATATTCCAACCAAAAAAACAGAATACACTTTCTTCTCAAGTGCTCAAGGAACATTCTCCAGGATAGATCATAGCATGGGTCACAAATGAAGCCTTGCTAAATTTAAGAAAATTGAAATCGTATCAAGTATCTTTTCTGACCACAATGCTATGAGTCTAGATATCAGTTACAGGATAAAAAACTGTAAAAATTACAACCACATGGAGGATAAACAACATACTACTAAATAACCAAGAGATCACTGAAGAAATCAAAGAGAAAATCAAAAAATACCTAGAAACAAATGACAATGAAAACACAGTGACCCAAAGCCTATGGGATGCAGCAAAAGCAGTTCTAAGAGGGAAGTTAACAGCAATACAATCCTACCTCAAGAAACAAGAAAAATCTCAACTAAACAACCTAACCTTACACCTAAAGCAACTAGAGGAAGAAGAACAAAAAAACCCCAAAATTAGCAGAAGAAAAGAAATCATAAAGATCAGATCAGAAATAAATGAAAAAGAAATGAAGGAGACCATAGCAAAGATCAATAAAACTAAAAGCTGATTCTTTGAGAAGATAAGCAAAATTGATAAACCATTAGTGAGACTCATCAAGAAAGAAAAAGAAGACTCAAATCAACAGAATTAGAAATGAAAAAGGAGAAGTAACAACTGACACTGCAGAAATACAAAGGATCATGAGAGATTACTACAAGCAACTCTATGCCAATAAAATGGACAACCTGGAAGAAATGGACAAATTCTTAGAAAGGCACAACCTTCCGAGACTGAACCAGGAAGAAATAGAAAATATAGACAGACCAATCACAAGCACGGAAATTGAAACCGTGAATAAAATCTTCCAACAAACAAAAGCCCAGGACCAGATCGCTTCACAGGCGAATTCTATCAGACATTTAGAGAAGAGAAGAGCTAAGACCTATCCTTCTCAAACTCTTCCAAAATATAGCACAGGGAGGAACACTCCCAAACTCATTCTACGAGGCCTCCATCCCCCTGATACAAAAACCAGACAAAGATGTCACAAAAAAAGAAAACTGCAGGCCAATATCTCTGATGAACATAGATGCAAAAATACTAACAAACAGAATCCAACAGCACATTAAAAGGATCACACACCATGATCAAGTGAGGTTTATCCCAGGAATGCAAGGATTCTTCAATATATGCAAATCAATCAATGTGACACACCAGATTAACAAACTGAAGGAGAAAAACCATATGATCATCTCAATAGACACAGAAAAAGCTTTTGACAAAATTCAACACCCATTTATGATAAAAACGCTCCAGAATGTGGCCATAGAGGGAACCTACCTCAACATGATAAAGGCCATATATGACAAACCCACAGCCAACATCATTCTCAATGGTGAAAAACTGAAACCATTTCCCCTAAGATCAGGAACAAGACAAGGTTGCCCACTCTCACTGCTATTCTTCAACATAGTTTTGGAAGTTTTAGCCACAGCAATCAGAGAAGGAAAATAAATAAAAGGAATCCAAATTGGAAAAGAAGAAGTAAAACTCACTGTTTGCAGATGACATGATGCTATACATAAAGAATCCTAAAGATGCTACCTGAAAACTACTAGAGCTAATCAATGGATCTGGTAAAGTAGCAGGATACAAAATTAATGCACAGAAGTCTCTTGAATTCCTATACACTAATGATGAAAAATCTGAAAGAGAAATTAAAGAAATACTGCTATTTACCATTGCAACAAAAAGAATAAATACCTAGGAATAAACCTACCTAAGGAGACAAAAGACCTGTATGCAGAAAACTATAAGACACCAGTGAAAGAAATTAAAGATGATACAAACAGATGGAGAGATATACCATGTTCTTGGATTGGAAGAATGAACATTGTGGAAATGACTCTACTACCCAAAGCAATCTACAGATTCAATGCAATCCCTATCAAACTACCAATGGCATTTTTCACAGAACTAGAACAAAAAATTTCAGAATTTGTATGGAAACACAAAAGACCCCGAATAGCCAAAGCAATCTTGAGAAAGAAAAGTGGAGCTGGAGGAATCAGGCTCCCTGACTTCAGACTATACTAAAAAGCTACAGTAATCAAGACAGTATGGTACTGGCACAAAAACAGAAAGATAGATCAATGGAACAGGATAGAAAGCCCAGAGATAAACCCATGCACATATGGTCATCGTACCTTTGACAAAGGAGGCAAAAGTATACAATGGAGAAAAGACAGCCTCTTCAATAAGTGGTCCTGGGAAAACTGGACAGCTACATGTAAAAGAATGAAATTAGAACACTTCCTAACACCATACACAAAAATAAACTCAAAATGGATTAAAGGCCTAAATGTATGGCCAGACACTATAAAACTCTTAGAGGAAAACATAGGAAGAACACTCTATGACATAAATCACAGCAAGATCCTTTTTGACCCACCTCCTAGAGTAATGGAAATAAAAACAAAAATAAACAAATGGGACCTAATGAAACTTAAAATCTTTTGCACAGCAAAGGAAACAATAAACAAGATGAAAAAGACAACCCTCAGAATGGGGAAAATATTTGCAAATGAAGCAACTGACAAAAGATTAATCTCCAAAATATACAAGCAGCTCACGCAGCTCAATACCAAAAAAACAAACAACCCAATCCAAAAATGGGCAGAAGACCTAAATAGACATTCCTCCAAAGAAGACATACAGATTGCCAACAAACACATGAAAGAATGCTCAACATCATTAATCATTAGAGAATGCAAAGCAAAAGTACAATGAGGTATCACCTCACACAGGTCAGGATGGCCATCATCAAAAAATCTACAAACAATAAATGCTGGAGAGGGTGTGGAGAAAAGGGAACCCTCTTGCACTGTTGGTGGGAATGTAAATTGATACAGCCACTATGGAGAATAGTATGGAGGTTCCTTAAAAAACTAAAAATAGAACTACCATATGACCCAGCAATCCCACTACTGGGCATATACCCTGAGAAAACCATAATTCAAAAAGAGTCATGTACCACAATGTTCACTGCAGCTCTGTTTACAATAGCCAGGACATGGAAGCAACCTAAGTGTCCATC